>NC_042963.1:51957125-52087125 GCF_901001165.1 Salmo trutta
TGCCGATTTAAAACCTGGCTAAGACCCCTCTCTATCAGTGTCCATTAAAAGTAAATTGACTATATATAAAATGGAATTGACCCTGCTCTCTCTATTCTACTCCCCCAGGATCAGAGTATCTGGTGGGGGGCCACAAGGACCGGAGGACGGGTCGTCTGCTGGTGAACACCAAGAGCCTGGTCAAACCCTGGAGGCCCAGCCTGGGACGCAAGCTCCTGCACCTCCTCAACAAACACTGTAGCTCCTCCTCCTCCTCTTCCTCTTCAAGGAAGACTGCAGCAGAGAGACTGCAGAATGCAAACGTCTTTAGTCTGCAGAAGAAAGACTAGAGCCATGGAACAAGATGAAGAGAGGGATGGAGAGAGGGGTGGAGAGTTTAAAGTGATCCATGTTTTGGTGGATTGCATGAGAAGGACGATGAGCCGACTATAAAGACGTGTGAGAGTGTATTTTTTGGACGGATGTGGGCTGGACATGGGGATACGGCCACAGATCGGGCAATATGGGGAAAGCAGAACTCTTTTGCCATTCAGGGCCTCATTTGCCTGTTTCATCCACAGACCCACGGAACACATTTCTGAAACGATGACCTCCACGGCAGGACCATGACGGATAGTGTTCTGTGCTGAATGGCACTGTGTGGCTCAGTTGGAAAGAGCATGGCGCTGGCAACACTGAGGTTGTGGGTTCAATTCCTGCAGGGATCCTAAACAAAAATGTATGCACTCACTGTATTGCAAGTCAATTTGGTTAAACATGTGAGTCTGCTTAGTGGTATATATTGGATTATATAATATGATGACAGGCAGCTGCACAGAGACAGAGTACAGACTGTCATCTCCTTTTTTATAGGAAGAGGAAAATAAGTTTCCAAAGGGAAGACCAGATATTCTGAGTGAAGGTTTACTGTATGAGGAAGATTGATTGATTGATCTGACTTCTCATTCTGATCTTGAATGTTCCAGTCCCAAAGACATACTACTGGGCTGGTTTTTAAATCCACTTTAGATTTGTCTCAGACTATAGTTGAAACAAAGCCAAATATAGAACCAAAAGGATATTATTAATGAATGTTTTATCATACTGTCTATCAAATGACCGAGATCTTTATGTTCTGTGATTAGCGTTCGGATCTAGCCAAGGTTTTATTTTGGAGTCCTGACGTTTGTATCCTCAGTTCCTGGAGTCATTGGCAGTAAACCTGCAAAAGCATCATAATTTTTATGTTTGTGTGTGTGTGTGTGTGTGTGTGTGTGTGTGTGTGTGTGTGTGTGTGTGTGTGTGTGTGTGTGTGTGTGTGTGTGTGTGTGTGTGTGTGTGTGTGTGTGTGTGTGTGTGTGTGTGTGTGTGTGTGTGTGTGTGTGTGTGTGTGTGTGTGTGTGTGTGTGTGTGTCCACAAACTTACTGTCCTTGGCTCGAAGGGACTGAGCAGGCCTTAACAGGTAGTTTCTCCTGGAACGGCAGAAGAGTAGAGAGAGAACAGAAAAGAGCATGTCTGTCTGGATCCCTCTGGGACTAAAGCACTGAAGACGCTCTCAGTTAGAATTTAACTGACTTCACGTATTCCCTCACTCTCAGTCTGATTTCAATGGCTCTTTGTCAGGTTAGTTATGTCAAAACATGTCACAATGAGGTCTACTTACTCACATGGTTTGGTGTCTTCACTTCTATTGCACTCAGGGATGTAGTGGTAAAACAAACTAAAATAGGTAGGTAAACTCTGAACACCTTATGCAGATAGGTAAATACACCTCTATTTATTGGGTGTGAGTGTGATTTAATCACATGGTTCACTGCAGCACGAGGAATGAATCATGTGGCAAGGAGATGTCTCTGTACTCAGATTTAGAATGGTGAACTGAGTTTACTTTCATTTATTTAACTGGGCAAGTCAGTTAAGAACAAATTCTTATTTACAATGACAGCCTACCCCAGACAACACTGTGCCAATTGTGCACCACCCTATGGTACTCCCAATTACAACCAGATGTGAGTCAGCCTGGATTTGAACCAGGGACTGTAGTGACACCTCTTGCACTGTGCTTTAGACCACTGCACCACTCAGGAACATGACTTTATCCTTCACTGCAGCGCCGATTCCACTCTATATCAGGTTGTTGTTGTTAGGGAAGACAGAAAATAACCCCATGTGTGTTTCTCTCATTAGTAAACAAACCCAACATTCCATGAATCCCAAAATAAACATGAGCTACTTAGCTAAGAAAGGAAGGGATGAATTGACGTCACTGTGTCAGATCTGGAGAGGCTCAGTACATATTTGACCCAGACCTAGCTTGCTTCCCAAATGGCACCCTATTCCCTACATAGTGCACTACTTTTGACCAGAGCCCTATTTCCCTATATAGTGCACTACTTTTGAACAGAGCCCTGGTTAAGAATAGGTCTGTGTTGCTGTCTCAAAGGCTGCGTTTACACAGGCAGACCAATTCTAATATTGTTTTTCAGATTTGATCTGATCAGCATATTGGGCTGCCTGTGTAAACACTGCCTAAGGAGTAGCTAGGTCAGTAGCTGCTGGCCTGGCTGAAGAGACATGATGCATTCCTGCACTGTGGCATCATCCGACTGCTTCGCCCTTTGTCCCAAAGACTTTATTAAAGGAATTTGCAAGTGGTGGATGGAGCAGAGGTATGAGATCATGAATGAAAAGGGACATGTAACATAATTATATCAGCTGTATGTCCTACTTAGCTACATACTGTAAGTGTTAGTTGTTATAAAAAAAAATACATCTTTTTTTATTTAACTAGGCAAGTCATTTAAGAACATATTCTTATTTACAATGACAGCCTAGGAATAGTGGGTTAACTGCCTTGTTCAGGGGCAGAACAACAGATTTTTACCTTGTCAGCTCAGGGATTCGATCTAGAAACCTTGCGGTTACCGGCCCAATGCTCTAATCACTAGGCTACCTGATTTGTTTACATCTTACATTTTCCTTAGATTTACATAAATGAGCTACAATTTGCATTTGATGGCAAATGCACAGATATCATGTGGAATCCATGAACTCCACAATTTAAAGGGACATCTGTATGTCTGTCTATATGTGATACCTGACATGCATGTATGCATTACGTCTAATAAATAAGTCAATGGTTTATTGTTCTACATGCTGTAGGAATTCGTTTCTGACATGGTTCAGTACATCTTTGAAGCTCAATTTGAATGTGTATTCCTGTTAGTTGTTTTGCCACTGAAACCACTGGAGTACGTACTTTATGTATGTAATAATATCGCCCTCCTTTGGTTAAAACTGAGAATAGAACACTTCTACTCCGCAATTTGAATCGTTGGCTTTGGCATGATCACGTTACATTCAAACACGAAAACAATATACAAAAACAGGTTTAAGATGTGCAACAATTCAATTTATTAATTTTTCTAAAAAATCACCTCAAAATAAATAGGGACAGAGAAACAAAATATAGAAATATAAATAATTTCATAGCATTATTCTAGTCAAATCACAGGTTATTTTCAAGGCATTGAATATGCTTTGAATTATTAAATAATACATTGAGGTGTCCACCCTAAACATAGGGAGTCATTTTGCATATTTCATTTAATTCTAAATAAGCAATACAGGAATCAAGTAAGTATAATAAAGAAAATGACGATTATAGTTCTTGCTTTTTATATGCCCTTATTTATTGGCTTAATCCTTTGAAATAATACTTATATTAATACATATGTTAAGTAATAATTAACGGTCTCTTGCTAAAACACTTGAAGGTAGGTGCAGAAGGTAGGATTCAAGCAACTTAAAATTACATCACAATAATAACGTTGCATAAATGTTATCATCAGTTGGAGGACATATTTCAGGGATCGTGTTCATTAGACTGAAAGAAAACGCACGGAAACACAGAAGGACTACCTAGACTTGTCCAATAGGAAACGTTATTAAAGGGACATAAACAGAGTGGAATTTGCATGTGTTGAATAGAGCGGTGTTGTGGCATCCAATGAACGACCCTGATTTATCTTCTCTCATTCCTGTTCTTCCTGGTTCGAGGCCAGCTGGCCCACGGAAACGTACTCAGTAGTCATCACCCCTGCTCACCACTTCCTTACAGGTGGGCCTGAGAAGGATGGTGTGTTCGTATTGGGCGGTGTAGGAGCCCTTGGTGTCACAGAGCGGAGGGTACGGGTCTATGATGCCCAGGTCACACAGGTTCTTCAGGGCCATCAGGTACTTGCTCTCTCCCTGCCGGTCCAACCAGCGGCGGCAGAACGCCAACGTCCCGAAGTTCTCATTGATCACATTGAGCAGATGCTTAGCTCTGGGGAGCCTGTGACAGCACAATGGGAGGAGGCGGGGACACAGAGGGGAGGAGGGGAGAGAGATAAGGATGGTGTTTGCAGTGCAGTAAGGATTATGAGAGCAGTGCAGTGGGATAATCCACAATGATCAACATTTCTGTAAATATGCCATATTTAGCCAGCTGGCTAATTTTTGTCTGTAGTTTATGGGTTCATTGTTTTATTAGTACAGTAGTATTCAGTTCAGGTTTATACTGTAAGAATCAGCACGTTGGAAGGGATTGGACTGAACAGGGTCATTCGCCCTCGATGGTGAACAGAATGACATCTACAGTATAAATTTCTACTTAGCATCGATGTTCAGTATCATCATTCAGCATTAAAATCAGGTGAGGCTCGCACTCAGTGAGCTCCGACCGAACTGAGCGACCGACCTTATTGGCACGTGTCCAACGTTGAAGTTTTTCATGTAATGCGAGCAGTCCATGTCACCGTGAACAGCTCCCCTCCCAGTGCTGCCAAACGTCTCGATTGCGTACACCTCACCTTCCTGTAGAGCAGAAGGGTAGAGGAGGACACCGAAAACTCAGCAGATCCTAGAAACAACTGATTGACCGTAATCCATCTGCAACTTACATAAGACCAAAGTCCTTGAAACTGAAAGCCTTTATTGGCAGAAGGAAAAAGGGAGAGAAACTCACAGCACTTTTTATGTCATTGAAATCCTTCTGGTAACGAATGTAGATGTTTAGAGATTATATTTTTCCTTTTTACAAGAATCAACATCATAGATGAGCAATTGGTTTTCCAGAGGATTCAATAAATGCTGATGTCATTACAGTAACTCATCTCGAATAGTGTTCATTACAGTAACTCTCATCTCTTATAGTGTTCATTACAGTAACTCTCATCTCTTATAGTGTTCATTACAGTAACTCTCATCTCTTATAGTGTTCATTACAGTAACTCATCTCTTATAGTGTTCATTACAGTAACTCTCATCTCTTATAGTGTTCATTACAGTAACTCATCTCTTATAGTGTTCATTACAGTAACTCTCATCTCTTATAGTGTTCATTACAGTAACTCTCATCTCTTATAGTGTTCATTACAGTAACTCATCTCTTATAGTGTTCATTACAGTAACTTATCTCTTATAGTGTTCATTACAGTAACTCATCTCTTATAGTGTTCATTACAGTAACTCATCTCTTATAGTGTTCATTACAGTAACTCATCTCTTATAGTATTCATTACAGTAACTCTCATCTCTTATAGTGTTCATTACAATAACTCATCTCTTAAAGTGTTCATTACAGTAACTCATCTCTTAAAGTGTTCATTACAGTAACTCTCATCTCATAGTGTTCATTACAGTAACTCATCTCTTATAGTGTTCATTACAGTAACTCATCTCTTATCGTGTTCATTACAGTACCTCATCTCTTATAGTGTCCATTACAGTAACTCATCTCTTATAGTGTTCATTACAGTAACTAATCTCTTGTAGTGTTCATTACAGTAACTCATCTCTTATAGTGTTCATTACAGTAACTCTCATCTCTTATCGTGTTCATTACAGTAACTCTCATCTCTTATCGTGTTCATTACAGTAACTAATCTCTTATAGTGTTCATTACAGTAACTAATCTCTTGTAGTGTTCATTACAGTAACTCATCTCTTGTAGTGTTCATTACAGTAACGCTTTCATCTATTATAGTGTTCATTACAGTAACGCTTTCATCTATTATAGTGTTCATTACAGTAACTCTCATCTCTTAGTGTTCATTACAGTAACTCTCATCTCTTATAGTGTTCATTACAGTAACTCTCATCTCTTATAGTGTTCATTACAGTAACTCTCATCTCTTATAGTGTTCATTACAGTAACTTCTTCATCTCTTATAGTGTTCATTACAGTAACTCATCTCTTATTGTGTTCATTACAGTAACTCTCATCTCTTATAGTGTTCATTACAGTAACTCTCATCGCTTATAGTGTTCATTACAGTAACTCATCTCTTGTAGTGTTCATTACAGTAACTCATCTCTTATAGTGTTCATTACAGTAACGCTTTCATCTATTATAGTGTTCATTACAGTAACTCATCTATTTTAGTGTTCATTACAGTAACTCTCATCTCTTATAGTGTTCATTACAGTAACTCTCATCTCTTATAGTGTTCATTACAGTAACTCATCTCTTATAGTGTTCATTACAGTAACTCTCATCTCTTATAGTGTTCATTACAGTAACTCATGTCTTAAAGTGTTCATTACAGTAACTCATCTCTTAAAGTGTTCATTACAGTAACTCTCATCTCATAGTGTTCATTACAGTAACTCATCTCTTATAGTGTTCATTACAGTAACTCATCTCTTATCGTGTTCATTACAGTAACTCATCTCTTATAGTGTTCATTACAGTAACTAATCTCTTATAGTGTTCATTACAGTAACTTATCTCTTATAGTGTTCATTACAGTAACTTATCTCTTATAGTGTTCATTACAGTAACTCATCTCTTATAGTGTTCATTACAGTAACTCATCTCTTATAGTGTTCATTACAGTAACTCATCTCTTATAGTGTTCATTACAGTAACTCCTTCATCTCTTATAGTGTTCATTACAGTAACTCTCATCTCTTATAGTGTTCAATACAGTAACTCATCTCGTATTGTGACCATTACAGTCACTCTTTCATCTCTTATAGTGTTCATTACAGTAACTCTCATCTCTTATAGTGTTCATTACAGTAACTCTCATCTCTTAGTGTTCATTACAGTAACTCTCATCTCTTAGTGTTCATTACAGTAACTCTCATCTCTTATAGTGTTCATTACAGTAACTCTCATCTCTTATAGTGTTCATTACAGTAACTCTCATCTCTTATAGTGTTCATTACAGTAACTTCTTCATCTCTTATTGTGTTCATTACAGTAACTCATCTCTTATTGTGTTCATTACAGTAAGTCCTTCATCTCTTATAGTGTTCATTACAGTAAGTCCTTCATCTCTTATAGTGTTCATTACAGTAACTCATCTCTTATAGTGTTCATTACAGTAACTCTCATCTCTTATAGTGTTCATTACAGTAACTCATCTCTTATAGTGTTCATTACAGTAACTCTCATCTCATAGTGTTCATTACAGTAACTCATCTCTTAGTGTTCATTACAGTAACTCATCTCTTATAGTGTTCATTACAGTAACTCTCATCTCTTATCGTGTTCATTACAGTAACTCATCTCTTATAGTGTTCATTACAGTAACTAATCTCTTGTAGTGTTCATTACAGTAACTCATCTCTTATAGTGTTCATTACAGTAACTCATCTCTTATAGTGTTCATCACAGTAACTCTCATCTCTTATCGTGTTCATTACAGTAACTCATCTCTTATAGTGTTCATTACAGTAACTAATCTCTTGTAGTGTTCATTACAGTAACTCATCTCTTGTAGTGTTCATTACAGTAACGCTTTCATCTATTATAGTGTTCATTACAGTAACTCATCTATTTTAGTGTTCATTACAGTAACTCTCATCTCTTATAGTGTTCATTACAGTAACTAATCTCTTATAGTGTTCATTACAGTAACTCATCTCTTATTGTGTTCATTACAGTAACGCTTTCATCTATTATAGTGTTCATTACAGTAACTCATCTATTATAGTGTTCATTACAGTAACTCTCATCTCTTATAGTGTTCATTACAGTAACTCCTTCATCTCTTATTGTGTTCATTACAGTAACTCATCTCGTATTGTGACCATTACAGTAACTCTTTCATCTCTTATAGTGTTCATTACAGTAACTCTTTCATCTCTTATAGTGTTCATTACAGTAACTCCTTCATCTCTTATTGTGTTCATTACAGTAACTCATCTCGTATTGTGACCATTACAGTAACTCTTTCATCTCTTATAGTGTTCATTACAGTAACTCTTTCATCTATTATAGTGTTCATTACAGTAACTCCTTCATCTCTTATAGTGTTCATCACAGTAACTCTCATCTCTTATAGTGTTCATTACAGTAACTCATCTCGTATTGTGACCATTACAGTAACTCTCTCATCTCCTATAGTGTTCTTATAGTGTACCATTAAGCAATGGTAAGTCCGACCCGACCCACTGGTGTGGGGGTAAGTCTCAATGGAAAAGCACCATATCAGGTGGTGGTGATTCAAGGCCCTGTGGTATTAGCTGATAACACTGACACCCTTCCTCTCTGCTCAGATAATCACTCAGTGAGAGCAGCCTCGCAGCACGCCCTGCTGACACTCCACTCCAGTGAGAGCAGCCTCGCCGCACGCCCTGCTGACACTCCAGCAGAACAGAGAGCACTATGATCACACACACACACATGCTGGCAAGCAAGCCTGCACACACAAAGACACACACACACACACACACATACAAAGATGTTAATGGCCCTAACCCAACACCACTCACTCCAGCTAAATATAAAACCTTCTAACCTGGCACATCAGCAACTCCATCCATCCCTTCCTGGCTTAGCTGAAAACATCAGCAAAACGTACCACTCAGCAGCCCGCCAATTAAAATGTTAAATTCTGTCCAGAGGGAGTTAAGCATTGCAGCTGTGTGCGTCAGGGTGGGTGGTTCATAAACTACGGACCTTTAGCCTGAAACCCAGCAACTGTTTGTGCTGTCTTACCAACTCATGTGGTCATTCTCACACCTTAGGAGTTGGCAAAACAGCACAGACAAATCTGGTACCAGGCTAATTGACCTCTGTGACTTCACCAATATGGTCCTTACCTGGGCAATATACTTAGATCCTCAGGTATCTAGGTATCTCTAAAGATATGTGTCAGGTATCTAGGCGATATCTCCTTTAGTGAGTTAACTGGTCATTAATTGACTTTGAGTGGTGAGAACTCAACGTGTTTAGAGATGTAATTGCTACTTGATGCTTCCGGCTGGTAATGTGCTTATAAGTGTAATAATGGGATTTTAAAGGTTCAATAATGTGGTTAAAAGTGTAATTAAAGAACTGAAGGAGGTGACGGAGTGTGTGTGTGTGCGTGCGTGCGTGCGTGTGTATGTATATACGTGTGAGATGTTAATCTGAGCTGATCTCGACACCTTGTAACTCTATAGAGATGTTCTTGCTATTACACTTAACGGTTATGTTTATAGGCTACTCTGGGATTTTATTATTTGTGTATATAATTTCACTTGAACAGAATGAACCTGCGAGAGAGGAGATGTGTACCTTGAGTATATTGTTGCAGACATGATGGAAAAGAAGAAAAGAAGAAGTTTAACTACATTGTACTGAGGTAACATCTGAAAAGGCCTCTGTTCAAATGAGCAAAAGAAGCCACCAGTCAGTACTCAGTCAGTACCCAGTCAGTACCCAGTCCGTACCCAGTCCGTACCCAGTCCGTACTCAGACAGTACTCAGACAGTACTCAGACAGTACCCAGTCCGTACCCAGTCCGTACTCAGACAGTACTCAGACAGTACTCAGACAGTACTCAGTCAGTACTCAGACAGTACCCAGTCAGTACTCAGTCAGTACCCAGTCAGTACCCAGTCCGTACCCAGTCCGTACCAAGTCCGTACCCAGTCCGTACCCAGTCCGTACCCAGACAGTACCCAGTCCGTACCCAGACAGTACCCAGTGCGTACCCAGTCCGTACCCAGTCCGTACCCAGACAGTACCCAGACAGTACCCAGACAGTACTCAGACAGTACTCACCTCCATTCTGGTAGCTTCTCCTCCCTTCACGATGGGGACAGTCTTGCCTGCGTGTATCCTGTACTGGCCGATGGAGTGGCCATTGAGGTTCCTGATTGGCTTTACTACATAGGAAAAAACAAATATATAAATATATGAGTGAATTTTGGCCCATTCCTCCTGACAGAGCTGGTGTAACTGAGTCAGGTTTGTAGGCCTCCTTGCTCGCACACACTTTTTCAGTTCTGCCCACAAATGTTCTATAGGATTGACTTTGTTGTCCTTAAGCCATTTGCCACAACTTTGGAAGTATGCTTGGGGTCATTGTCCATTTGGAAGACCCATTTGCGACCAAGCTTTAACTTCCTGACTGATGTCTTGAGATGTTGCTTCAATATATCAATATATTTGGCCAGCAGCATATCACCCTGCATACCACTGCTGGCTTCCTTCTGAAACTAAGCAGGGTTGGTCCTGGTCAGTCCCTGGATGGGAGACCAGATGCTACTGGAAGTGGTGTTGAAGGACCAGTAGGAGGCACTCTTTACTCTGGTCTAAAAAAAATATCCCAATACCCCAGGGCAGTGACTGCCCTGTGTAGGGTGCTGTCTTCTGAATGGGATGTTAAACAGGTGTCCTAACTCTCTGAGGTCATTAAAGATCCCATGGCAATTACGTAAGAGTAGGGGTTTTAACCCCGGTGTGCTGACTAAATTCCCAATCTGGCCCTCAAACCATCACGGTCTCCTATTAATCCCCAGTTTACAATTGGCTCATTCATCCCCCTCCTCTCCCCTGTAACTATTCCCCAGGTCGTTGCTGTAAATGAGAGCATGTTCTCAGTCAACTTACCTGGTAAAACAACAGATAAATAAAAAATAAAAAAATATCCACATAATTTTCCTTCCTCATGATGCAATCTATTTTGTAAAGTGCACCAGTCCCTCCTGCAGCAAAGCACCCACACAACATGATGCTGCCTCCCCCGTGCTTCACGGTTGGGATGGTGTCCTTCGGCTTGCAAGCGCCCCCTTTTAACTCCAAACATAACGATGGTCATTATGGCCAAACAGTTCCATTTTTCTTTCAGACCAGAGGAAATTTCTTCAAAAAGTACAATCTTTGTCCCCATGTCCAGTTGCAAACCGTAGTCTGGCTTTTGTATGGCGGTTTTGGAGCAGTGGCTTCTTCCTTGCTAAGCAGCCTTTCAGGTTATGTCGATATAGGACTCGTTTTACTGTGGATATAGATACTTTGTACCTGTTTCCTCCAGCATCTTCACAAGGTCCTTTGCTGTTGTTCTGGGATTGATTTGCACTTTTCGCACCAAAGTACGTTCATCTCTAGGAGAGAGAACGTGTCTCCTTCCTGAGCGGTATGACGGCTACGTGGTCCCATGGTGTTTATAATTGTGTACTGTTGTTTGTACAGATGAACGTGGTACCTTCAGGCGTTTGGAAATTGCTCCCAAGGATGAACCAGACTTGTGGAGGTCTACAATTTTTTTTCTGAGGTCTTGGCTGATTTATTTTGATTTTCCCATGATGTCAAGCAAAGAGGCACTGAGTTTGAAGGTAGGCCTTGAAATACATCCACAGGTACGCCTCCAATTGACTCAAATTATGTCAATTAGCCTATCAGAAGCTTCTAAAGCCATGACATCATTGTCTGGAATTTTCCAAGCTGTTTAAAGGCATAGTCAACTTAGTGTATGTAAACTTCTGACCCACTGGAATTGTGATACAGTGAATTATAAGTGAAATAATCTGTCGGTAAACAATTGTTGGAAAAATTACTTGTGTCATGCACAAAGTAGATGTCCTAACCTACTTTCCAAAATTATAGTTTGTTTACAAGAAATTTGTGGAGTGGTTGAAAAACGAGTTTTAATGACTCCAACCTAAGTGTACGTAAACTTCCGACTTCAACTGTACATACACACACTGTAATATATCTTAATCTCATATATATATATATATAGGCTCATATTTGGAGTTATGTTTGGAGTTATATATATACACACACACATATATATATATATATATATATATATATATATATACACACACTGCTCAGAAAAATAAAGGGAACACTTAAACAACACAATGTAACTCCAAGTCAATCACACTTCTGTGAAATCAAACTGTCCACTTAGGAAGCAACACTGATTGACAATAAATTTCACATGCTGTTGTGCAAATGGAATAGACAACAGGTGGAAATTATAGGCAATTAGCAAGACACCCCCAATAAAGGAGTGGTTCTGCAGGTGGGGACCACAGACCACTTCTCAGTTCCTATGCTTCCTGGCTGATGTTTTGGTCACTTTTGAATGCTGGTGGTGCTTTCACTCTAGTGGTAGCATGAGACGGAGTCTACAACCCACACAAGTGGCTCAGGTAGTGCAGCTCATCCAGGATGGCACATCAATGCGAGCTGTGGCAAGAAGGTTTGCTGTGTCTGTCAGCGTAGTGTCCAGAGCATGGAGGCGCTACCAGGAGACAGTCCAGTACATCAGGAGACGTGGAGGAGGCCGTAGGAGGGCAACAACCCAGCAGCAGGACCGCTACCTCCACCTTTGTGCAAGGAGGAGCAGGAGAAGCACTGCCAGAGCCCTGCAAAATGACCTCCAGCAGGCCACAAATGTGCATGTGTCTGCTCAAACGGTCAGAAACAGACTCCATGAGGGTGTTATGAGGGCCCGACGTCCACAGGTGAGGGTTGTGCTTACAGCCCAACACCGTGCAGGACGTTTGGCATTTGCCAGAGAACACCAAGATTGGCAAATTCGCCACTGGCGCCCTGTGCTCTTCACAGATGAAAGCAGGTTCACACTGAGCACGTGACAGACGTGACAGAGTCTGGTTTGGCGGTGGGTCAGTCATGGTGTGGGGTGGCATTTCTTTGGGGGGCCGCACAGCCCTCCATGTGCTCGCTAGAGGTAGCCTGAATGCCATTAGGTACCGAGATGAGATCCTCAGACCCCTTGTGAGACCATACGCTGGTGTGGTTGGCCCTGGGTTCCTCCTAATGCAAGACAATGCTAGACCTCATGTGGCTGGAGTGTGTCAGCAGTTCCTGCAAGAGGAAGGCATTGATGCTATGGACTGGCCCGCCCGTTCCCTAGACCTGAATCCAATTGAGCACATCTGGGACATCATGTCTCGCTCCATCCACCAACGCCACGTTGCACCACAGACTGTCCAGAAGTTGGCGGATGCTTTAGTCCAGGTCTGGGAGGAGATCCCTCAGGAGACCATCCGCCACCTCATCAGGAGCATGCCCAGGCGTTGTAGGGAGGTCATACAGGCACGTGGAGGCCACACACACTACTGAGCCTCATTTTGACTTGTTTTAAGGACATTACATCCAAGTTGGATCAGCCTGTAGTGTGGTTTTCCACTTTAATTTTGAGTGTGACTCCAAATCCAGACCTCCATGGGTTGATAAATTGGATTTCCATTGATTATTTTTGTGTGATTTTGTTGTCAGCACATTCAACTATGTAAAGAAAAAAGTATTTAATAAGATTATTTATTTCATTCAGATCTAGGATGTGTTGTTTAAGTGTTCCCTTTATTTTTTTGAGCAGTATATATATATATTACTGTAATATATCTATATATACGCACACACAGTAATATATCTATGTATATATAGTAATATCTATATCTATGTGTATATACAGTTGAAGTCGGAAGTTTACATAGACTGCTCCAGATCCTTGAAGTTGGACGGGTTCCGCTGGTTTACAGCAATCTTTAAGTCATACCAACAGATTCTCAATTGGATTGAGGTCTGGGCTATGACTAGGCCATTCCAAGACATTTAAATGTTTCCCCTCAAACCCCTCGAGTGTTGCTTTAGCAATTTGCTTAGGGTCATTGTCCTACTGGAAGGTGAACCTCCGTCCCAGTCTTAAATCTCTGGAAGACTGAAACAGGTTTCCCTCAAGAATTTCCCTGTATTTAGCGCCATCCATCATTCCTTCAATTCTGACCAGTTTCCCAGTCCCTGCCGATGAAAAACATCTTGTGTGATGAGAGGTGTTGGGTTTGCACCAGACATAGCGTTTTCATTGATGGCCAAAAGCTCAATTTTAGTCTCATCTGACAAGTACTTTCTTCATATATTTAGGGAGTCTCCCACATGCCTTTTGGCGACCACCAAACGTGCTTGCTTATTTTTTTCTTTAAGCAATGGTTTTTTTCTGTTCACTCTTCCGTAAAGCCCAGCTCTGTAGCGTGTACGGCTTAAAGTGGTCCTATGGACAGATACTCCAATCTCCGCTGTGGAGCTTTGCAGTTCCTTCAGGGTTATCTTTGGACACTTTTTTTTGCCTCTCTGATTAATGCCCTCCTTGCCTGGTCCGTGAGTTTTGGTGGGCAGCCCTCTCTTGGCAGATTTATTGTGGTGCCATATTCTTTAAATTTTTTGTATCTAATTATGTGACTTCTGAAGGTAATTGGTTGCACCAGATCTTATTTAGGGGCTTCATTGCAAAGGGGGTGAATACATATGCACCCACCACTTTTCTTTCTTTTTCTCTTCTTTTTTAACAACTTCTTTTTTTAATTTCACTTCACCAATTTGGAATATTTTGTGTATGTCCATTACATGAAATCCAAATAAAAATCTATTTAAATTACAGGTTGTAATGCAACATAATAGGAAAAACGCCAAGGGGGATGAATACTTTTGCAAGGCACTGTGTATATACATACAGTAATATATATATACATATAGATTATACATACAGAGAGAGAGAGACAGAGAGAGACAGAGAGAGACAGCGACAGACAGACAGACTGATACCTTGGTATGTTTTCCCATCTATCTCCACCTCATAAGACTCCATGACCTCCTGGATGGTTTCACCCACGTCACACAGACGCACATCTATCCCCGCACACTGGCACAGAAAACAGTTGACAGTTACACAAGCTCTCTCCACAGGGGTCACAAAATAGACAAGAGTTGACAGTTACACAAGCAAACATCAACCAACCATCTCTGCAGAGCTCATTATCAGACGAGTGAGAGTTACATCACATATCCTCTTAGGATGTTAGCTAGCATCCAAAATATGGTCATTTAGCAGAAGCTTTTATCCAAAGCGGATTACAGAACTGTCAACATTAACAGATATATTCAGTATTATGTGGCCCATGCGGGAGTCGAACCCACAACCCTGATGTTGCGTGCACTGTAAAAACAGCTAGCTAGAGTCGTCTCAGTGGTTGGCTGTAGATGTGACTTAATGCTGGCTCTATTTTTGTCTGACCCAACTACAGACTGTCTACTTTGGTCTGACCCCACTTCAGACGGTCTACTTTGGTCTGACCCCACTACAGACTGTCTACTTTGGTCTGACCCCACTACAGACTGTCTACTTTGGTCTGACCCCACTTCAGACGGTCTACTTTGGTCTGACCCCACTACAGACGGTCTACTTTGGTCTGACCCCACTACAGACTGTCTACTTTGGTCTGACCCCACTTCAGACGGTCTACTTTGGTCTGACCCCACTACAGACGGTTTACTTTGGTCTGACCCCACTACAGAAGGTCTACTTTGGTCCGACCCCACTACAGACGGTCTACTTTGGTTTGACCCCACTACAGACGGTCTACTTTGGTTTGACCCCACTACAGAAGGTCCGGCAAGAACCAGGCAGATGAGTCCATATCCAGAGGTGTATTATCTCTCGGTCACCACCACACACACACACACACACACACACACACACACACACACACACACACACACACACACACACACACACACACACCATAGAAGTAACAAGCCAAACTTGCTTCTTCATCTGTCAACAACTATAACCACTCTAACCTGGAGTGGGAGGGGCCATAGTCAAAATGTCCATTTAAACCTGATGATTGGCTGAAAGGAAGGGTATTTTTTTTACATGCTCTAGTCTAACCCACTGAACAGTCCAAAACTCTTGAGCGTGCCGTCCTTGGCCAGCTCTCTTGCTATCTCTCTCAGAATGACCTTCTTGATCCAAATCAGTCAGGTTTCAAGACTGGTCATTCAACTGAGACTGCTCTTCTCTGTGTCACGGAGGCTCTCCGCACTGCTAAAGCTAACTCTCTCTCCTCTGCTCTCATCCTTCTAGACCTATCTGCTGCCTTTGATACTGTGAACCATCAGATCCTCCTCTATACCCTCTCCGAGTTGGGCATCTCCGGCGCGGCTCACTCTTGGATTGCGTCCTACCTGACAGGTCGCTCCTACCAGGTGGCGTGGCGAGAATCCGTCTCCGCACCACATGCTCTCACCACTGGTGCCCCCCAGGGCTCAGTTCTAGGCCATCTCCTATTCTCGCTATACACCAAGTCACTTGGCTCTGTCATATCCTCACATGGTCTCTCCTATCATTGCTACGCAGACGACACACAATTAATCTTCTCCTTTCCTCCTTCTGATAACCAGGTGGCGAATCGCATCTCTGCATGTCTGGCAGACATATCAGTGTGGATGACGGATCACCACCTCAAGCTGAACCTCAGCAAGACGGAGCTGCTCTTCCTCCCGGGGAAGGACTGCCCGTTCCATGATCTCGCCATCACGGTTGACAACTACATTGTGTCGTTCTCCGCTAACATCAAGGTGGTGACCCGATCCTGTAGGTTCATGCTCTACAACATTCGCAGAGTACGACCCTGCCTCACACAGGAAGCGGCGCAGGTCCTAATCCAGGCACTTGTCATCTCCCGTCTGGATTACTGCAACTCGCTGTTGACAGGGCTCCCTACCTGTGCCATTAAACCCCTACAACTCATCCAGAATGCCGCAGCCCGTCTGGTGTTCAACCTTCCCAAGTTCCCTCACGTCACCCCGCTCCTCCGCACACTCCACTGGCTTCCAGTTGAAGCTCGCATCTGCTACAAGACCATGGTGCTTGCCTACGGAGCTGTGAGGGGAACGGCACCTCCGTACCTTCAGGCTCTGATCAGGCCCTACACCCAAAGAAGGGCACTGCGTTCATCCACCTCTGGCCTGCTGGCCCCCCTACCTCTGCGGAAGCACAGTTCCTGCTCAGCCCAGTCAAAACTGTTCGCTGCTCTGGCACCCCAATGGTAGAACAAGCTCCCTCACGACGCCAGGACAGCGGAGTCAATCACCACCTTCCGGAGACACCTGAAACCCCACCTCTTTAAGGAATACCTGGGATAGGATAAAGTAATCCTTCTAACCCCCCCCACCCTCCCGCCCCAAAAAGATATAGATGTACTATTGTAAAGTGGTTGTTCCACTGGATATCATAAGGTGAATACACCAATTTGTAAGTTGCATTGGATAAGAGCGTCTGCTAAATGACGTAAATGTAAATGTAACCAAAGTGCATGGATGGATAAATGGGTTGTTTTACCCTGATGCCTGTGTTGGTAGCATCTCTCACAGCCTCCAGTAATCTGTCGTACTTTGGGTTGAAGGTCACGGTAAAGGCACAGTCAATGATTCGACCTGAAACACAGACAACATGAATATCAGCCAAGTGCAACGACATAACGTAAAGTTTGATCTCACCTTCCTGTTTCAGGTGGTATTTACAAAAGTATGGGTAAGAAGTGTGATTACAATGTATCAGATCATTACAGCTCCATTGTAATATGTAAGATCTAAATAGAGTCCACGAGATGAAGGAAGACTTTAAAATAGGGATCCTTGTAGAACTACACTACTGCAGGGTTTTGTCCTAGTTCAGCAGTTAAACACCTGATTCAGCTCATTAAGGGGTTGAAGGTCAGTTGATTGGTTGAGTCAGGTGTAATAGCATTAAAATGCTGGATCAAAAACCTTCAGTATTGCGGATTGACTATTACTGCTGTAAAATGCAAGTGCCACCAGATACAGACATTAGGCCGGGTAACTGTAAAGCACTTTGTGACAACCCTGCTGATGTGAAAAAAAAGCCTTTCTAAATATATTTGATTGATTGACAGAACTCAGTGCCAGTGTTGACCATTGATGTGCCTGCCAGTCTATTTATATAAATACATGTGATTTGATTGATTGATTGATTGATTGATTGAAGTAACACAAAACTACAGACTGAACTGAACCTCAGTGTGCTCACTGACCGTTGATGTGCGTGCCGAAGTCTATCTTGCAGACGTCGTTGTACTGCAGGACTGTGGGGTCACCAGCATTAGGGGTGTAGTGAGCAGCAACATGGTTGATAGAGCAGCCAGTGGGGAATGCCAGGCCAGCCTTCAGACCATTCTCTTTGATCAGCCTCCTACTGCAGTCCTCCAGTCGCTCACTGACATACAGGGACAGGGACAGTCAGGTACAGACAGGGACAGGGACAGACCAGGCAGACAGGGACAGGGACAGACAGGGACAGACAGGGAGGGACAGGGACAGACAGGGACAGACAGGGACAGACAGGGAGGGACAGGGACAGACAGGGACAGGGACAGACCAGGCAGACAGGGACAGGGACAGACAGGGACAGACAGGGACAGACAGGGAAGGACAGGGACAGACAGGGACAGACAGGGAAAGGAACAGACAGGGACAGACCAGGGACAGACAGGGACAGACAGGGAGAGACAGGGTCAGACAGGGTCAGACAGGGACAGGGTCAGACAGGGACAGACAGGGACAGGAACAGACCAGGGACAGACAGGGTCAGACAGGGACAGACAGGGACAGACAGGGGCAGACCAGGGACAGACAGAGTCAGACAGGGTCAGACAGGGACAGGGTCAGACAGGGACAGACAGGGACAGACAGGGACAGGAACAGACAGGGACAGACCAGACAGACAGGGACAGACAGGGACAGACAGGGACAGACCAGGGACAGACCAGGGACAGACCAGGGACAGACAGGGTCAGACAGGGTCAGACAGGGACAGACAGGGACAGACAGGGACAGACAGGGTCAGACAGGGACAGGAACAGACCAGGGACAGACAGGGTCAGACAGGGACAAACAGGGACAGACAGGGACAGACAGGGTCAGACAGGGTCAGACAGGGTCAGACAGGGACAGACAGGGACAGACAGGGACAGGAACAGACCAGGGACAGACAGGGTCAGACAGGGACAGACAGGGACAGACAGGGACAGACAGGGACAGGAACAGACAGGGACAGACCAGACAGACAGGGACAGACAGGGACAGACAGGGGCAGACCAGGGACAGACCAGGGACAGACAGGGTCAGACAGGGACAGGGTCAGACAGGGACAGACAGTGACAGGAACAGACAGGGACAGACCAGACAGACAGGGTCAGACAGGGACAGACCAGACAGAAACAGGGACAGACCAGACAGAGACAGGGACAGACCAGACAGAGACAGGGACAGACAGAGACAGGGACAGACAGGGACAGACCAGACAGAGACAGGGACAGACCAGACAGAGACAGGGACAGACAGGGACAGACAGGGACAGACCAGGGACAGACAGGGAGGGACGGGACAGACCAGGGACAGACAGGGACAGACAGGGTCAAACAGGGACAGGGTCAGACAGGGTCAGACAGGGACAGACCAGGGACATACAGGGAGAGATAAGGCAGACAAGGACAGGGACAGACAGGGACAGACCAGGTAGACAGGGACAGGAACAGACAGGGACAGACCAGACAGAGACAGGAACAGACAGGGAGAGACCAGACAGAGACAGGGACAGACAGGGAGAGACCAGACAGAGACAGGAACAGACAGGGAGAGACCAGGCAGAGACAGGGACAGACAGGGAGAGACCAGGCAGAGACAGGGACAGACAGAGACAGACCAGACAGACAGGGACAGACAGAGACAGACAGGGACAGACCAGACAGAGACAGGGACAGACAGGGACAGACCAGGGACAGACAGGGAGGGACAGGGAGGGACAGGGACAGACCAGGGACAGACAGGGACAGACCAGGGACAGACAGGGAGGGGCAGGGACAGACAGGGACAGACAGGGACAGACCAGGGACAGACCAGGGTCAGACAGGGTCAGACAGGGACAGACCAGGGACATACAGGGAGAGACAAGGCAGACAAGGACAGGGACAGACAGGGACAGACCAGGCAGACAGGGACAGGAACAGACAGGGACAGACCAGACAGAGACAGGAACAGACAGGGAGAGACCAGACAGAGACAGGGACAGACAGGGAGAGACCAGACAGAGACAGGAACAGACAGGGAGAGACCAGGCAGAGACAGGGACAGACAGGGAGAGACCAGGCAGAGACGGGGACAGACAGAGACAGACCAGACAGACAGGGACAGACAGAGACAGACAGGGACAGACCAGACAGAGACAGGGACAGACAGGGACAGACCAGACAGAGACAGGGACAGACAGGGAGAGACCAGACAGGGACAGACCAGACAGAGACAGGGACAGGGGACGGGGTAATACAGCTTAGCCATTACTGTAGGTTTAAGTGGATACAGGCTCAATCACGGGTGTCTTATCAACCTCCTAGTGCAATCCTCTAGTCGCTCTCTAACAGACAGGGACCACAGATGACAGGTGTCAGCAACACAGGTTAACCATGTAGGTCAATGCAGACTCACTCGATGATTCTCGATGCTGCTACTGAGGAAGGTACAGCACCAGCTCATTAGTGAACCACCTGATTCAGCTAATGAAGGAGTAGGTCGGTTGATGAACCGAATCAGGTGTTTTACTGCTGAGCTGGAACAAAAACCTGCAATACTGCTACTCTACAAGAGCAGAATTGAGTATCGCTCAAATTACTCAATAACATCAATACAGTATTTTGACTAAAGTGAACATCAACGCAGGCCACTAGAGTACAGTCAGGCCAGTTCGTACCAAGGGCCTGTCTGATACAGTAAACCAAATGACCCTCACCAGATGTCGATCATGGTCATCCCAGGTTTGATCCAGGTGTTGATGTAGTTTCGAACCTGTCTATGGGCCTCGGCAGCCTGACGGAAGTCACTCCACATCTCCTCGTTGGCCTTGTCAAGGACCCTCTTCTCCTCGTGGGTGGTCCGCCACGCTGCACTGCGCCTGGGACACACACATATACACACACGCACACGCACAGACATACGCACACGGACACACACACGTGCGCACACACACGCACGTGCAGGCACACATGCAGACACACACGCAGGCATGTACATACAAATATGCACGCACACAAACACACACACACACACACACACACACACACACACCACAGACAGCACATTCTTTATCTTCTAATGGGATTGTGATGTCAAACAACACCTTCAGGAAAGGATGCAGCAAACACTGCAGTTTATAATGCAGGTATAGATTAACATAGTATGTGTGTGTGTGTGTGTGTGTGTGTGTGTGTGTGTGTGTGTGTGTGTGTGTGTGTGTGTGTATGTGTGCATATGTTTATGTGTGTGCATGTGTGTGTATGTGTGCGTGTGTGTGTGTATATGTGTGGGTGTCTCTTATTGTAAATCTTTTAATTTAACCTTGATTTAACCTGGTTTCATTGCGATTAAATCTCTTTGGCAAGAGAGACCTGGTATTGTGAACAAGAAAGAGCCTTGTTGTGAATAACATTTTATAGTGTTATCTTGGGAGACTGAGGCACATCCAATATTTGCATTATGTTTTAGAGTATGAAGTATGATGGACTGTAAACCACAGTGACCTCGATTAGATCTATGGGCACTGCATTAGATCTATGGACACTGCATTAGATCTATGGACACTGCATTAGATCTATGGACACTGCATTAGATCTATGGACACTGCATTAGATCTATGGACACTGCATTAGATCTATGGCCACCACACTGCATTAGATCTATAGACACCACACTGCATTAGATCTATAGACACCACACTGCATTAGATCTATGGACACTGCATTAGATCTATGGGCACTGCATTAGATCTATGGACACTGCATTAGATCTATGGACACTGCATTAGATCTATGGACACTGCATTAGATCTATGGGCACTGCATTAGATCTATGGACACTGCATTAGATCTATGGACACCACACTGCATTAGATCTATGGACACTGCATTAGATCTATGGACACCACACTGCATTAGATCTATGGACACTGCATTAGATCTATGGACACTGCATTAGATCTATGGACACTGCATTAGATCTATGGACACTGCATTAGATCTATGGACACTGCATTAGATCTATGGACAATGCATTAGATCTATGGCCACCACACTGCATTAGATCTATAGACACCACACTGCATTAGATCTATGGACACTGCATTAGATCTATGGACACTGCATTAGATCTATGGACACCACACTGCATTAGATCTATGGACACTGCATTAGATCTATGGCCACCACACTGCATTAGATCTATGGACACTGCATTAGATCTATGGACACTGCATTAGATCTATGGACACTGCATTAGATCTATGGACACCACACTGCATTAGATCTATAGACACCACACTGCATTAGATCTATGGACACTGCATTAGATCTATGGACACTGCATTAGATCTATGGACACTGCATTAGATCTATGGACACCACACTGCATTAGATCTATGGACACTGCGTTAGATCTATGGCCACCACACTGCATTAGATCTATGGACACTGCATTAGATCTATGGACACTGCATTAGATCTATGGCCACCACACTGCATTAGATCTATGGACACCACACTGCATTACATCTATGGCCACCACACTGCATTAGATCTATAACACCACACTGCATTAGATCTATGGCCACCACACTGCATTAGATCTATGGCCACCACACTGCATTAGATCTATGGACACCACACTGCATTAGATCTATGGCCACCACACTGCATTAGATCTATGGCCACCACACTGCATTAGATCTATAGACACCACACTGCATTAGATCTATGGACACCACACTGCATTAGATCTATGGCCACCACACTGCATTAGATCTATGGCCACCACACTGCAATAGATCTATGGCCACCACACTGCATTAGATCTATGGACACCACAATGCATTAGATCTATGGCCACCACACTGCATTAGATCTATAGACACCACACTGCATTAGATCTATGGCCACCACACTGCATTAGATCTATGGCTACCACACTGCATTAGATATATGGCCACCACACTGCATTAGATCTATGGACACCACACTGCATTAGATCTATGGCCACCACACTGCATTAGATCTATGGACACCACACTACATATGATCTATGGCCACCAACCTACATAAGATCTATGGCTACCACACTACATAAGATCTATGGCCACCACACCAGATAAGATCTATGGCCATCACACTAAATAAGATCTATGACCACCACACTACATAAGATATATGGCCATCACACTACACTGCATAAAATGTATGGCCATCACATAGGATCTATGGCCACCACACTGTACAGGATCTATGGCCACCACCCTACATAAGATCTATGGCCATGAACCACATGGCCACCATCTATGGCCACCACACTACATAAGATCTATGGCCACCACACTACATAGGATCTATGGCCATCACACTACATAAGATCTATGGCCACCACACTACATATGATCTATGGCCACCACACTACATAAGATCTATGGCCCCCACACTACATAAGATCTATGTCCACCACACTACATAAGATCTATGGCACCCACACTACATAAGATCTATGGCCCCCACACTACATAAGATCTATATCCATCACACTGCATAAGATCTATGGCCATCACACTACATAAGATCTATGGCAACCACACTACATAAGATCTATGGCCATCACACTACATAAGATCTATGGCCACCACACTACATAAGCTATATGACCATCACACTACATAAGATCTATGGCCACCACACTACATGAGATATATGGCCATCACACTGCATAAGATCTATGGCCATGACACTACATAAGATCTATGGCCACCACACTACATAAGCTATATGGCCACCACACTACATAAGATCTATGGCCATCACACTGCATAAGATCTATGGCCATGACACTACATAAGATATATTGCCACCACGCTGCATAAAATGTATGGCCATAACATAGGATCTATGGCCACCACACTGTACAAGATCTATGGCCACCACACTACATAAGATCTATGGCCATCACACTACATAAGATCTATGGCCACCACACTACATATGATCTATGGCCACCACACTACATATGGTCTATGGCCACCACACTACATAAGATCTATGGCCCCCACACTACATAAGATCTATGGCCACCACACTACATAAGATCTATGTCCACCACACTACATAAGATTTATGGCGCCCACACTACATAAGATCTATGGCCCCCACACTACATAAGATCTATATCCATCACACTGCATAAGATCTATGGCCATCACACTACATAAGATCTATGGCAACCACACTACATAAGATCTATTGCCATCACACTACATAAGATCTATGGCCATCACACTACATAAGATCTATGGCCACCACACTACATAAGCTATATGACCATCACACTACATAAGATCTATGGCCACCACACTACATGAGATATATGGCCATCACACTGCATAAAATCTATGGCCATCACACTGCATAAGATCTATGGCCATGACACTACATAAGATCTATGGCCACCACACTACATAAGCTATATGGCCACCACACTACATAAGATCTATGGCCATCACACTGCATAAGATCTATGGCCATGACACTACATAAGATATATTGCCACCACACTGCATAAAATGTATGGCCATAACATAGGATCTATGGCCACCACACTGTACAAGATCTATGGCCACCACACTACATAAGATCTATGGCCATCACACTACATAAGATCTATGGCCACCACACTACATAAGATCTATGGCCATCACACTACATATGATCTATGGCCACCACACTACATATGGTCTATGGCCACCACACTACATAAGATCTATGGCCCCCACACTACATAAGATCTATGGCCACCACACTACATAAGATCTATGTCCACCACACTACATAAGATTTATGGCGCCCACACAACATAATATCTATGGCCCCCACACTACATAAGATCTATATCCATCACACTGCATAAGATCTATGGCCATCACACTACATAAGATCTATGGCAACCACACTACATAAGATCTATGGCCCCCACACTACATAAGATCTATGGCAACAACACTAAATAAGATCTATGGCCATCACACTACATAAGATCTATGGCCACCACACTACATAAGCTATATGACCATCACACTACATATGATCTATGGCCACCACACTACATGAGATATATGGCCATCACACTGCATAAAATCTATGGCCATCACACTGCATAAGATCTATGGCCATGACACTACATAAGATCTATGGCCACCACACTACATAAGCTATATGGCCACCACACTACATAAGATCTATGGCCATCACACTGCATAAGATCTATGGCCATGACACTACATAAGATCTATGGTGCCCACATTACATAAGATCTATGGCCATGACACTACATAAGATCTATGGCCATCACACTACATAAAATCTATGGCCATCACACTACATAAGATCTATGGTCATGACACTACATAAGATCTATTGCCATCACACTACATAAGATATATTGCCATCACACTACATAAGATCTATGGTGCCCACACTGCATAAGATCTATGGCCACCACACTACATAAGATCTATGACCATCACACTACATACGTTCTATTGCCATCACACTACATAAGATCTATTGCCATCACACTACATAAGATCTATTGCCATCACACTACATAAGATCTATTGCCATCACACTACATAAGATCTATGGCCATCACACTACATACGGCCAATGGACTTGGTAGAGGTGACATACCCGTCTTTAGATGGAGGATATTCACATTCCTCTCCCTTTGGGAAGACAGCACTGGGATACAGCTCACAAATAGGGACAGTGGGAGGGTCAGTCTGGCCCTTAACTGTTCCCCAGATAGAGAGAGGGAGATGGAGGGAGGGAGAGAGAGGGGAGGATGAGAAGAGAGGAGGACAAGGGGAAGAGGGCCAAGAGGGGTCAGATAGAGAGAGGGAGATGGAGAGAGGGAGGGAGAGGAAGATGAGAAGAGAGGAGGACAAGGGGAAGAGGGCCAAGAGGGGTAAGATAGAGAGAGGGAGGGAGAGGAGGATGAGAGAGGGAGGGAGAGGAGGATAAGAAGAGAGGAGGATAAGGGGAAGAGGGCCAAGAGGGGTAAGATAGAGAGAGGGAGGGAGAGGAGGATGAGAAGAGAGAGGAAGAGAGAGGTTAGCATCTGCAGATGTGCAACACAATGTTGCTATTAGCAACACATGGTACAGGGTATATGGCAATATAGGCTTAGACAACTACTACAGCTGTATAACACCATGTATATAACTATCCCTAACCCTAATATTTAACACGGGTCTAAATACTTACGTAAATGTGATATTTCAGTTTTATATTTTGGATACATTTGCTACATTTTCTAAAACCCTGTTTTTGCTTTGTCACTATGGGGTATTGTGATGTCACTATGGGGTATTGTGATGTCACTATGGGGTATTGTGATGTCACTATGGGGTATTGTGTGCAGATTGATGAGGGGGGAAAATCTATTTAATCCATTTCAGAATAAGGCTGAAACGTAACAAAATTTGGAAAAAGTTCACAGGTCTGAATACTTTCCGAATGCCCTCTTATCACTAATAGAGGTGCAGTAAAAGTCTAGCTGGGGAAACCTCTTCTCAAGCAAAAGAACTCATCAAGTCGAGACATATACACATGGTTTTCATCTGTAAAAACCTTTGAAGGTTCTGAAGCAGTAACAAAAGGAAGACAAACCCTGCAGAGGGAGAAACCATGCCAAGTACAATAACGACAACAAACTCACCTGCCTTCTTCTTCTTCTTTTTCTTCTTCTTCTTCCCTGCTGAGTTTTCACCCTCTTCTCCATCTGTCCAAAACATACATTTTTGGATTCTCTTAACCGAACGTGACATAACGTGTTCAGTCACAATTCACGTACGCTTGTAGTTAACTGTTCGCACTTAAGAAGTTACTGTAATGGTCAGCAGCAGACACCAACTCACGTCACAGGTCAAATTATACGTTTGTTTTGGTTTATTAAGGGCCAAATCGGGACTTCCAAGACCCATACGAGAACAATAAGGATGATAAAGTGAAAGAGGACCTGAGAAGTGGTTCAGTCAGTCACGTTGGCCACTGCAATGCTAGCAGGTGATGTAGCTAGTTGGTGAACGCACCACACTAAATGGTCACACGTTGAGTTTGAGTATGAGAAGGACAATGGTGAATGATGATGAAGACTCATACCCTCCTCTCCATCATCCTCCTTATCTATGTCCTCGGGCAGGGCTTGCTGCTCCAACTGTTTCGCCACATCACAAACACCTCCTCCCGTATCTCCATCCCCCTCAGACTCATTTGTCCCTGCTGCAAAGTCATACACGCACACAATCAAACACACACACACACACACACACACACACACACACACACACACACACACACACACACGTGCAACACACACACACACACATGCAACACACACACACACGCAACACACACACACACACACACACATGCAACACACACACACATGCAACACACACACATACACAAACGCACGTGTGTGCACAACACACACACACACACACACACACTTAAAGTGAGTAAATTGATACATTTTGAGAAAGTGCATCTACTGTGAACAGAACTTGGCAGGAGCAATGCATAATTTGTATCTATACCTGGAATCAATATCCCAAGGGCATATGTAGGTACCCTGCAGCATTATGCCATGCAATCTATAGCCCTTCAGAAACAGGACTATATAGATACATAGTTTAACACACACCAGAAAATATTATCAAGCCCACATGTGTTTTTACAAGATAAGGTATAGCCTATGCTTGTCACATAGTTTCGTCAGCAATTAATTTAGTGCTAAAGCTGCTTTTTTTTCTCCCTAGTGGAGCTCTTTTAATTAACATGCAAGAAGACAAGTGCTGAAAAGTCTTGGAATATGACTGTCATCATATTTCTGCTACATTCTTCAATTTTCGAATTTGACAGCATTCCATTAAACCAATAGAAGAAGCGATTTCAAGCCTCGAGAGAGGCATTGTCCCGTTTCCAGATGTGCATCTCCCCATTAGCCCTCATAACGGCACCGGTACCCGTTCACTTCCAGGTGCGGGACAGCCGTGACAGCTGCGGCAGAACATTAGCACTTTCTGACAGGTAGTAAAGTCCCATGCTTCTCATTTTTACGCTGTGGCACAACAGGGGACCCCTCAATAATGTCCAAAACGAGAATTTATCCTCACTATCATGCATTCTTTCTTACCTGGGACAACGGTCTTATTCTTCTTCTTTTTTCTTCTCTTTTTCTTCCCTGTTTCCGAGGGCTCCGCGTCCTCTTTCGCTTCGTTTTCGTCCGCGTCCCCATTGAGAACTTCGGGCGCCCCAGGTTCAGGCTGCACTATCTCGAGCTCCGCCATCATCGGCGTTCGGAATGAAGTGCCGCATAAACTGCTGGGAGCCTCCAGTGGCCACGTTCTGAAACTGTGCTCGAGGCAGACAGGCAGCTGAGCCAATAATGAGCTATTAGGCACTTTTGTGCAGCTGCTTGACCTCAATAGAGAAAACTAAGCCCGTCCTATCTTCATTTCTCAAGTGACAAGATAGGAGTGTAGTGCTTAAACTCTGTAGAGTATAGGCTACTAACTTTTATTGAGGCTGTTTGTCTTCCATCATAATAGGCCTATTTCAAGGTTACAGTAGTAGAGGAAACATTAGGTATAATCTAAGTCAAATAGATAATCACGTTGCCATTTACAAATCGACACAAATCGACACAGTGACACTAGTTGCTATAATTAGACATGTATAAACAATAAGAAAAGCAGCCATTTAAAAAGCTACATAAAATATAAATCATGAGTCAATAGCCTGGCATGGGACACTACTGATCTCCTCACCAGTGGCGGTTCTACACCATTTCAACCGGGGGGGCCAAGCTGGGGCCAGTTGTACTGTTAGAGGGGCCAGTTACATTAGATGTTATTGTTGTCATATCGTTTCCTTCACTGCATTGCAGGCATTAGCAGGTAAAAGACCCTGTTCATAATCATTAGTGTTCCGCGTTACCACTGTCTAACAACGGATGTAAAAAAAGAACGATTGCAAACATTTGTTATGTAAAAATATTTCATACTGCACATTTAGGGGGGCCACAAGGGGGTCCAAAATTGTTGTCACAGGGCCCCCCCCCCCAGAACCGCTAGTGCTTCTCACTCAGTGAATGGTCCATAACGGAAGCGGGCCAGAATCGAATAACCACTTTCTCTGTAAACAATTCTCATCCAATTACGTCCCCAAGACTTTCATCTCAAGTTACAGCGCTCGCTCTGCGCACTGGGTGACGGCGACCACCTTGTGCCGTATTACTTGTTTTTGCAAAATATCAAGCGCTCAAGCCACAATCTATTTTTAGAAGCCGAACGGGCAGGTGATTTGTATTGTCGGTGTTATGCTTTCAGATTGTTGCCATGAGTCGATAATTTCTGGTGCGTAAACTCATTTGGAGACGGGCCGGGTATCCAAGCAACAAGCTTCAGCAAACTCAAAGGGATAAAGGTTACATTTACAGTAGATGAACGGGGAGGTGGATTGTCGAACATTATTCAGGCACCCGGTGCAAGCTTAGGGATTCTACTGAGATTCATATGTTTGTCTTTAACACCAGATGTAGATAATGTGGGGAGTTAATCAACACTTTTATGGAGTGTATAACTGAGTGGAATTATTTGCAAAAGATGACGACAGATTTTAGACCCGGACCTCTGTATTTCTTTGATCAGGTAACCAATAAATATACTATTTATTATTACTATATCATGCAACAGAGGAAACTGGGATAATGGATAATAATTTTCACAACTTCTTCAGCCAACAGGACGGGGACGTAGGAGGCGCCCCAGAATGCCCTTGGAGCATTGCTTTGATCTGGGAAATGGGGGCGTGCGTTTGGCAACAATCAAAAGGTAGGCTAAACTCATATAGACTTTATACATGTTAGACCGTGCTGGACTGGGCAATTCCAGTCATCGGGGGCCTGATTGGCGTAACACCTTTCCCCCCAACCCATAGCAAACACAGCTCATTTAACTATTGCATTTTTAAATGAAGATGATGATTAGTTGATTATTGGAGTCAGGTGTGTTAGCTGGGAAAAAACTGTGCGTCAGACCCCTGAGGACTGGAGTTGCCCAGGCCAGAATTATATGTCTGTTTTGTGTGTGCTTGACTTGTGATTTATAAATAAACAAATCTTAATTTTAATATTTTCTATTCTAATTTATAGCCTATGCGCTCACAGTGAGTGCGTTAACGATGACAAATATGAAGCAAATGAAGACAATGCACACAAAGTGCAAAGTAAGCCCTCTACCACTGGTAAACCAGATACCTGGCCCTCTGTCAACGGAGCGTTGGACATGGGTGGTGATGAGAGGAATCCGGAGGCCGCGGCGGTGCCAGCAGACTGGTTGGATGACATGGACCCGATGGATGCATACAAGCATATGGCCCCTCAGTTGTTGAGTGAGTTGGGGAGTGTGCTTTTGCAGTATGAAGGGAGTGAGGAGGGATGTATTCCGCACGGCCTCGTGAATGTTCTGAATTACTCATGGAAGGATTTGACCGCTGGGGCAGTTTATGTCAAACCATCTTGGCAGTTGGGTGTCGGCAGCGGCAATGGTGATGGCAGGAAACCTCGCAAGTCGAAGGGCTCCATGAATTTCGATGAGACTCTTCGGCAGATGGCGGGAAAGAGAAAGACAAAACAGAAACCTTCCAAGATGGAAAATGGGTCTGAGAGACAGCCTCAAGACCCCAATTTGCGCAAAAGATCATCAGTTTCCCATGCACAGAAAGGTGAACCCACAACATGAACTCGTCGTCACTCACCCACTGCATTAGTTGACATCTTTTCTAATAGGAAGTCAAATTATGACTTTGAAAAAAGTCTCACATTTACACAGTACAATTCCACGGGCCATCTACTTTAATTAACCAAACTCACCATGGCCACTTTAGACCTGGGATAAGTAATGAAAATGGTCATAAACATTAAACCACCTATATTAAGTCATTGCTGTCACACTTTTAAGACGTTCCTGCTTGCGGGAGGGGCTAGGTTGGTTTACAGGAGAGATTGTTTTTCTACAGGCCACAGGTGTTTATAAAAGGCCTTCGTCAGTTAATCAGTTAAAACTACTTCCTGCCTTTTGACTTTCCCTGCTTAATAATTCACTCACACTCATCTGGGGTATTATGGGTATTACTGAGACAATGGGTGGATGCTTCTCTTGAAGCTCCTCCTTAGTCCTATAAGTGACCATTTAACAATACATGTATGCTAGTGTTCAGGAAATACATGCAGGTAAGTGTTCAAGAAATACATGAAGACTAGTGTTCAGGAAATACATGTAGGTTAGTGTTGAGGAAATACATGTAGGTTAGTGTTCAGGAAATACATGTAGGTTAGTGTTCAGGAAATACATGTAGGTTAGTGTTCAGGAAATACATGCAGGCTAGTGTTCAGGAAATACATGTAGGTTAGTGTTCAGGAAATACATGTAGGTTAGTGTTCAGGAAATACATGTAGGTTAGTGTTCAGGAAATACATGTAGGTTAGTGTTCAGGAAATACATGAAGACTAGTGTTCAGGAAATACATGTAGGTAAGTGTTCAGGAAATACATGTAGCCTAGTGTTCAGGAAATACATGTAGCCTAGTGTTCAGGAAATACATGTAGGTTAGTGTTCAGGAAATACATGTAGCCTAGTGTTCAGGAAATACATGTAGCCTAGTGTTCAGGAAATACATGTAGCCTAGTGTCTGTTGTATCCAAGCTGACATTCCCATCAAGCTGTTTTTCAACAATTTCCTTCCAGCTCATGTGGCCACAACTATAAGTTTCTCCATCTCTTCAAAAACCTATGAAGAGCAAGGTAGGACATTACCACACACACTATGTTACTCCTAGACATTTCTATGCAGACGATATAACTGATTAGGGGCTCCCAAGTGACGAAGGGGTCTAAGGCACTGCATCTCAGTGCTAGAGGCATCACTACAGACACCCTGGTTCGAATCTGATATTGTGATTGGGAGTCCCATAGGGCGGCTCACAATTGGCCCAGCGTCGTCCGGGTTTGGCCGGTGTAGGCCGTCATTGTAAATAAGAATTGGTTCTTAACTGACTTGCCAAGTTAAAATAAAATGAAATGTTAAAAAATGTACGTTATAGAGCAGTAGTAGTGCCGCCCTAGCTTTATCAGTTCTATCAACTGAGGCACAGCTGGAACCCAAAGCCAAGGTCGTGGGTTCAATTCCCGCAGGAAACACTCATAAATAAATGTATGCGCTCACTGTACTGCAAGTAACTTTGGATGAAAAGCAATTTGCTAAGTGATATGTTATCATATCATTTGACTTAGTGTGTGGTAGATGGACATTTAGTGTACCCACATTGTGCCCTGGAGCAATGCACTTAACCTCACAACATGCTCTCCATTCAGGGGCCGCTGACTGCACTGCGGCTTGACACTGTGCTTCTATTTACTGTGTGTGTGTGAGATGTGCGCTATGAGCAAGGGGGGGGGGGTACAGAACAAAAATATCCATTATTCGCTGTAGCATATAGACAATAAAGTTGTATTGTATGGTACATGCAGGTTGGATCGTCCAGCCTAAGGAGCCAGCCCATGAGGAACCTCAGTGGACTAAGCTGTGTCATTGGGTGGTAGAGAGGCTGCAACTGGCTAGGATACCCATGTATGAACTTGTATTCTACTCTATTATGTTGTAGGAGATCCTCACTATGTTATTAGCCATGTTACAATCCCCACCAAACAGGTTCATCGCATTGGTGCGATGCATATTTGACATTCATGCCAGCGACCTGGGTTCACTTCCCCTGCTGTTCCCTACAATATTGTATTATATTTCCACAGCTTTTCCTGCAACACAACATATCCCCATGTCACCCTAATGGCTCTTTCAATTACTTTGAGTGTGCCAATTTGTCCATGTGTATGACTTCAGTATGATACAGTACGACTTCATTTAGAAAACAGACAACGGAACAGGCAGAGCGTGGGCTGAACAAACCACCCATCCTCCGTCACTATGGGGATGCCAAGCCACACGTTAAACACCAGAAGAAGACAGGAGGAGGAAGCGGAGGAGGAGACAAGACCTGGCCTTACCCTCAGATACCAGAGGTGAACCAGGAGGACCAGGATTCACCGCGGCAGAAACTACACTACAGGATCAATGATGGTTCCTCTTTCCTATAGTATCCTTTCTCACGTATCCAACTAAAGCTGTTTCATTCCAGGATGTTACTTCGCTACTGACCTCATTCACTAACCTTCACAGATCTGACAGCACTAGGTATGGGAAAGCTATATGAGAGAAACTAGAAACCAGTTGTCTGAGATCTGTGAAGGCAAAGAATCAAAGTGAACACTGATGTTTAAATCTCTAATATATAAATGTAAATGTGTTAACCTAGCCGTCACCTTGACCTTGACCCTTCCCAGCTACCCGTCTGGTTGTGTAGCGGTGTGTCAGAGCCACTCTGGTCTGTCCTGTGGAGGGTTCTATACTAACGTGTTCAGTGATCAAGTCAGCCCTGTTACACTGGCCAGCATCACCGCAGTAGGACGGGGCACCGTCACACACCCACTCAGGTAAACACATGGTAAATGGTTAAAATTGAACTGAATTTTCCAACAATAAAGTTAACAGAAATAGGGGCACTAATAACAGTATCTGACTGGAAGGACCCATTTATTTGTACTAATGAATGAATTGAGCAGAGCTAGGTTCCTGGTTCAGCTAAAGCTGACGCATGCTTCCCAGTCGAAACAGTTCACTTATATATTATCATAACAGTTTGTGACGGTTTTGTTCGTTTTGGTCTCCGGCAGTTTTTTCCCCCGGCTGTTATTGCACACGACACTGTTTCTTGAGGCAAGTCAAAGTTCAGTAGCCGATGTCTACGCCCCATCGACGATGATTGGTCAACAGTACTATTCCTAGTAGGAGTGGGAACATGAAGTGTTTGTTGTCATTCAACGAGAGACGATTAGTTGTAATGCTTTTTTTTTTTCACTTGAGAAATACGGCACCAAACATCTTAGCTAGATGTAAAATTGCTTGACTAAGACCTCTACAAAAATGTCAAAATGAATGACAGATGTCTTGATTTATCTTAGATTATCTTGGACTATTTTGAGGAAGTGGTTTCTGGCTATGTTGTTGTTACGGTGGCTCAAGAGGGTCTAACAACAGTAATATTGGCACTTTTTTCTTGTTTTTAAAGCGAAGGTCTTTAGGGAGTATGCGAGCACAGACGGCCTAGCCAAATTCTGCTGGGAGCAAACCGAACCTCTGTATGAGGAAGCCTTAAATTGGATCAGTGGATTACTACTGGTTAGGTCGAGGCGTAGATCACATGAAAGGATCTTTAACACAGGAGGTTGGTGGCACCTTAATTGAGGAGGACGGGCTCGTAGTAATGGCTGGAATGGAATCGGTGGAATGGTATCAAATACATCAAACACATGGTTTCCATGGTTTCCATGGTTTCCATGGTTTCCATCTGTTTGATGCCATTCCATTCGCTCCGTTCCAGCCATTATTATGAGCCGTACTCCCCTCAGCAGCCTCCACTGGTCTTTAATCAATGGATCCACAGGGATTATGTTAGCTGGCAGTAAACACTGTGTGCTTATTGTGAGTATGTCTGCTGTGAGTAAAGCAGACATAGATGGATCTAATTGCGACCTGTTCTGAACTGTTGTTGTCTGTAGTGGGACTGTTACTGCTGTGTGGGATCAGCGGGGTGGGATGACGTGTGACCCAGAAGGAGCTGTCACTAAGGAATGGATCTGGCAGACTGGGGTTAAGGAGAGGATAGTCATTCAGGTGAGGACCAGGGTTCCATGGGGTCAACTTCATTTCAGTTCAGTCAATACAGGATGTAGCTCAATGTAAATGAGCAAATTTCCGTTCATAGTTGTCTTTTTAATCTGACCTCACCTAATTTAAGGTAAAGTACAGAAACCAAGAGTAAGCTAATTAAGCAATAAGGCCCGAGGAGGTGTGGTGTACGGTCTGATATACCGCGGCTGTCAGCCAATCAACATTCAGGGCTTGACCCACCCAGTTTATAATAGGCTATAGCCCAGTTTAGTCTACAACTACTGTTTGTAATCCCCATCTCTGTAAGGCCCTGCACTGACAAGCTCAGTCAAGAAGAAGAGGAAGTCCCAGTTGCTGGGCAACGCCGTCATATGATAGCCTCTGGGACAGCGGTACGGGGGCTTGTAACAAAGCAGGGGACGTGGGGCATGACGATGTTACCCACTGATACTGTGATACTCCAACTACGTCATCATGGCTGATCGGTCCATTTCAGTTAGAAAGTGGGCTATTGCCTCTATTGTAGTCATAACTTTGAATTGAGGAATAGCCATCAAGTACATTTATCATAAGAGGTGAGAATTTCTTTATGGTTTAGTTAGGATTAAGATAGGGTTAAAATAGGATTAGGATAGGATTAAGATAGGATTAGGATAGGGTTTAGTTAGGATTAAGATCGGATTAGGATAGGGTTTAGTTAGGATTAAGATAGGGTTTAGTTAGGATTAAAATAGGGTTTAGTTAGGATTAAGATAGGGTTTAGTTAGGATCAAAATAGGGTTTAGTTAGGATTAAAATAGGGTTTAGTTAGGATTAAAATAGGGTTTAGTTAGGATTAAGATATATTTAAGCGAGGTGGCATTCCATAACTTTTCATTATATTCTTATTTTTTCCCAGGTGTCTGATCAGATCTCAGTACGGATGTTGAGCGGTACCTGCACCACCCTCAGCTTTAAGAGTCAGAATGAGAGTGTCCTGCTCCCACTGTCCCCCCTGCCCAACATCACCCCAATTAAAGAAGCAGTGAGAAAACAATGATATATTAGATCTATTTCAGGCTTAATGTGTTGATGATGGCCAAATCTGATTGGTAAACGGTTGCTGACTGGTGAATCTGATTGGTGAACGGTTGGTGACTAGTGAATCTGATTGGTAAACGGTTGCTGACTGGTGAATCTGATTGGTGAGTGGTTGGTGACTGGTGAATCTGATTGGTGAACAGTTGGTGACTGGTGAATCTGATTGATGATTTGTATGAGTCATGTGCTGTCTTCCAGGCCTGTCTGCAGACTGAGGGGGTGTTCACCTCTCTGGCAGCCCAGGAGCTCTCCCTGAGTAAGACGCACCAGAAGAACCAGGACCAGCCCACAGACAGCAAGAGGGTAAGAGACTTTAAACATGATCTAGCACATTTATTTAACTAAGTAGCTCCTTGAGAACACATTTTACAATAACGACCCGGCCATGAGGACGTCAGTGAGGATTTCATCTCATTGAGTGGTGTTTCCAATGTCTGTACTAGTCTCTCTTGACCAACATTCATACACAATAAGTTTTGATTATGAACCAGGTTTCAGTGCGTTCCCGTGAGCTGCTACAGATGACCCGGGAGGTGGAGAAGCTAGAAGAACCCTGTCCCTTCAGGAGAGGAGGAGGGCGGGCAGGACGAGAGCTGAAAACACTCCGGAGGAGAATATGTAATATCCTGGACGACTGGCTGGAGTTCTACCAGGTCGCCACAGGTACACAAGGGTTTATTTAAATGTGTTTATTATAGACATAATTATTCTCTTTTACAATAACAGGTCAAGGGTAAAGAGTTCTCTCACGTGATCCACTGGAGCATTTTCAAAATCTTATATAAAGTACTTACTATATAAATACGTCTATAGCGCAACAAGTCCTTCTGGACTGATATTAGTACCAACGGAAGTAAACACACAAACCATTCAGCTAGTTAGATGGGTTATTAACATGGAAAATACAATGAAGCTATACAGGTGTGTCCAGATAAAGGTGTTTCAGTAAAGTACAGCAGCATCAAAAGCTTTGTGATTACTTTCCAGTTCTTAGTTACATAGTATGTCATCTCCTTTATTACATTTTTACTTAACTAGGCAAGTCAGTTAAGAACAAATTATTACTTACAATGACGGCCTACCCCGGCCCAATTGTGTGCCGCCCTACGGTACTCCCATTCACGGCCAGTTGTGATACAGCCCGAGATCGAACCAGGGTCTGTAGTCACACCTCTAGCACTGAGCTGCAGTGTCTTAGACCGCTGCACCACACGCGAGCTCCTATCATATAGAATAATATATACCATTTAGCAGATGCTTTTATCCAAAGTGACGGTCATGTGTGCATACATTTTACGCATCGTGGCCCCAGGAATCAAACTCACTATCCTGACGTTGCAAGCGTCATGTTCTACCAACTGAGCTACAGAGGACCACAAACCCACTATGAGTCTCCTTCATGAAGTCCTGACCATCTTCTGTTGCCCATCAGGTATCAAGTGCCCAGATACAGAGCGGATGTCTGATGGTCCAATGCGGCCCAGACTGAAGAGAGAGGGCCAATCAGCAGCCTTGCCCTCCCTCCACCCCACCACGGGGCTGTCAGACAGTACCCGGGGTCTACCAGAGGGGGGAAGCCCTGCCAGCACCAGACACCTGCCTCTGTCTGCACCTACAGATGTCCTCTTGCCAGGTTCCACCCACAAGTTGTCATGGTAACGTGATGTGAGATAAAAGAGTTGATTTTGGATATCGCCAGATGAAAACCTCTTATTTCCAAAACATAAACTTTTCAGGAGATGTAAAAAAAAAAAAAAAAAAAAAACAGCCATACTTTCCTATTAGAGAACATACAATTCTGAAACTTCAGAAGCTATTTTGAAAAATAAATGTGGGTCCTAGAGTTATGACATTTTCAGAGCACATTGAGGGGAGTTACTGCTTTCAATACGTGTGAAACAATAAAATAAACCGGTGACTCACAAGGTTTTCATCCGACAGCGACGACATGTAAAATAACAAATTGTCCTCAGACTGACGTCTTGATGATGATGATGATTCTGTTGATGATGAAGAATATTATTGATTTGTCAACAGGACATTTTCTCCAAAGAAGCAGGGCAAGGAGGGAAGACAGGAGCCCCTTCATTTCACACAGTCAGGGACCTTCAGAGTCCACAGCAACATCAGACTGGAGTAAGAGCAGAACCAGAACCCCTGTCACTGCCAGAGACAACTCACTGCTTCTTCTTCTTCTGACCCTAACAACGACTACTTCCTCCCTTTTCCTTCTGTCCTATGATGATAACCATGTTCTGTTATTTCCACCCCAGGTCTGTAGTGATCCCGAGATGCAGTCCAGAGCTCCGTCTCACTGCCCAACTCCCACACTACACATCCTCCAGCCCATCTACCCCTTACCCACTCTACAGCCCGTGTCCTGCCCAGCTCAGGGCAATTCTCCTGGGGTTAGAGGGCCGGACTCACAGGCTGTGTCGCTGTAGCTCCAGGACCATGCCAGTCCTGACAGATCAGGAGTATGATGCCTTCATCTGGGGCCAGCCCCCCCACAGTGAACAGATCCTGGTGGTGTGTGTGACAGCCCCGCACCAGACCCCCCCCGCCCCTCACATCCCCTTGCTGCCCAATGAGGACATGCTGGAGCTGCTCTACGAGAAGATGAATAAGAACAGGACCATGCCATGTACTCAGGTTGATTTACATACATTTACATGAATAATAACAGGAGTGTGCCATGTACTCAGGTTGATTTACATACATTTACATGAATAAGAACAGGACTGTGCCATGTACTCAGGTTGATTTACATACATTTACATAAATAAGAACAGGACAATGCCATGTACTCAGGTTGATTTACATACATTTACATGAATAATAACAGGACTGTGCCATGTACTCAGATTGATTTACATACATTTACATGAATAAGAACAGGACTGTGCCATGTACTCAGGTTGATTTACATACATTTACATGACAGTACATTCCATTTCGGAACACACAATGTATCCATATAATTCCACTCTTGAGATTACCAGGCGCTGACACACAAACACACACACACACACACACATACACACACACACACACACACACACACACGCACACATACTTTTCATGCTTGACTTTGTCCTCATGTTCAGAGTCAGCTGGACTCGTTCCGCCTGGTGAGGTATGAGCTGTCTACAGGGAAGACCTGCCCAACTACCCACAATGCACTGCTGCAGCAGAGACACAATGTCGCCCCTGGGATGTTTCTGGTCAGTTGGTCAACAGCTGTCTGTCTCTCAGCCACGACTGCTTGGCTGTGATCTGATTCACTAAAAACCCTTCTGCCCAATTGTTACTCGTACTAATACGCTCCCCCTCACGGAATTAAAATGAATGGACTGGTGGAAGTAATATGATGGAAACTCCCTAAGCTACAACCTTGCTTGCACCAATCAGATGCTGTTAAAATCCATGAGAGGTAGTGAATTAGTGCACACTTCTGTGTGAAGGATGAGCACGTAGCCCTAATCTTAAACACCTGATATCCACATGCTACTGTAGATGGCAGCAAAGAAACACTAATCCAAGCGCTTTGACATCATTATGAAACCAGCTTGGTCTTACTGTAAATGTTACCTTTTACAAGAGCTTTGACATCATTATGAAACCAGCTTGGTCTTACTGTAAATGTTACCTTTTACAAGAGCTCCAGTTATCCTTTTACTGCAGTGGGCTAAATCAGGGTCACACAGAGTGTTTCTTGGTAGTCAAACAAATCACACATGGTTATGGGTCTTAAAAAGAGAAGACCTCTGTACCATGTCAGATATAGAGTAGAGATGTAATCATTTATGAGATTGCAAAACAATATTACACTTTATATACATCACAGAAGACTGAATTATAACAAAGCTATTTGACATAGAAACACCAGATTTTTGGCATGTTTTTTAAATAATCTTTATTAATTATGAAATTAAGACAAATATTAATAACATTCCACCCATGAGGCCTCTAAGTCATTTGACTGCAGGAAAGTGCTACTTACTGAAAATGAGCCTGGGCGCAGAGGAAAGATAGTTTCACTCTGTCTGTCTATCTTCAATATGCTAATAACGTAACTGTCTTTAATAAAGACTGTTTGATGGATGTACTTACCAGAATTACAAATCAAAGTGACACAAAGTTATTTTGACGTGGAACACTGCCGACACGTATGAGACGTTAGGAATATAGGCTTATAGACTTTCTCTTCTTCTCTTACCGTTTGCGTACAGAAACAGCCGCTGTTGTAGACTAACTAATGAAGAACTGGCTAGTCAGGTTCTTCTGTTGTAAACCTGAGACCAGGTTACCATATGAATGACTGACTGACATCTGGTTTGCCTAGATAGGATGAACCCTGGTTAAACCAGAGAAGGGAAACAATGGTGAGCTCAGCATTTAGGCTGGTTCAAATAGGCTGAATAAAAGACTTCAGGTCAGGTGGAGGGTCAACTCATCTGCAGGCCAGAACAGAGTGAAACAGGGGATTAGGATAAAGCTGTGCTGTTGAGTTACAGTCATTTTAAGTGGATGTCATATCCAGATATTTTGACTTTTTTGCTCATTTCCTTTGGAAAGAATCATTATCAAGTCTCCGTCAGTCTATAAAATGTTTCTGTTTATTCATTCAACAGATGTACATCAGAGGGAAGCTGCTGTTCGCTGACTACATCTTCAACGGCTACAGCTGCTCAGCGAGGGACCTCCACAAGCAGATCTCTAAAACTAGAGGGGACTACAGACAGGGCCAGAGCCTGCCCTCAGACTACAAGTTCAGGTAAAAGCTACTGAAGTGATACTTACCTACTGCCATTGTGCCCTTCAGCAAGGCACTTGCTAAAGCCGTAACATGCTACAGGGGCCAGGGTGCTGCTTCTTGTGATCAAATTTCACACGACTTCTGAGAAAATGAGTTGAATTGAGTTGAACGGGAACAGTACCCTCTCTCCTGTGTTGGCAGTGCCCAGGTGAAGAGTCCAGCAGTTTTGGACCCTCCTGGCCATCAGGCGACTCAGAAAGTCTCTGATGGACGAGGAGACATCTCTCATGGAACACCTGCCCTGTTAGAGAAGGGAAAAGTCCCAAACTAGTGAGCGGTACGTACATTAACCTAATACTCTGTGGTACAAGTATTATCCCCTGTCCCACTAGTATCATTACTTAACGTTGTGATTGACCTCCTGTTCTCTTACCACTTACCCAATATTGTGCTTGTGACACTGGTTGATCAACAGTCATTACCTCATGCTTACCCATACTGACAATAGTGCAGGGATTCTTGAAAGACGGGACAATCCCAACTTTGTTTCCCCAGAATTGTTTTTCTTAATATTAACAACATTTGAAATGCAAATTGATTTATATCAACTCTGTAAGACACCATATATGGCATTTTATTTTATGTTTTGTTTTGTTCAACAAGTGTTTCAACTTTTTTTCAACTTTAGAAAATTACATTGTCCCAACTTTCAAGAATCCCTGAGTGACATCTATGTTTAAAATGTCTAACATGCATTGTAAAGCTGACTTCTTTGTGTTCCAGGAAATTGACTTAGGGACCTGTGACATCATCGGTCACGTTAAAGAGAGACACCACTCTGCTAAAAGCCAAAAATACTTCTGCTGCAGCCTCACTGCCCGTACTCACACACTGAACAAAGGTCAGCTCATATCAGAGCTGCAATGTAAGGCCCTTTCTGGTGTTACAAGTCATCAGGAGACACTGGAGAAAACCTCACCAGAGCTGGGCTAGCTGGCTGGAGACAGACAGTCTGCTGGGAGAGAGGGACTAAGTCTAATATTAGGTGCGCTACACTGTAAATGTAGTATGAGATCTGTATTACATCTATAACTGTCTTGCACACGTCTTGTTTTGACTGAGTTGAATTCAACGAAGCAATGCTACACATACTGTAAATCACAGCACTTTATAGAACTCAGTTGCATCATGGAAGAAGTTCCTTATTTTTCTACAGTCTATAAATAAAGACTGTTGTCAATATGTGGACTGTTGTTTCCATGTTATCTGTCTTCATGTCCTCCAGGACAACTGAAAAATGTTTCAAAGTGAAAAGAACCAAAATGATGATCTACTGTTATCTGTCTACCAGTACAATTGTATCAAACCCAGAGCTATCCCATTTCTTCCTGTTGTGACATCATACTGTTTCAGCTAAGAGAGACACTTCCTGACTGATAAAGTGACTCTGTATCAACCAATGATGAACGAGAGACTGGGAGAGAGAGAGAGAGAGAGAGAGGTCTATGGTGACTCAGTGACTCAGTATTACCTAATGGTGATTTTTTAGAATAGCCTATACTGTGGAATGTTCAGAGTGAGAAATATTCTGTTGATATGAATGCTGACGTTAGTTTCTTACCCTACTTCCTCATAGAAATCAGTGACCTGGCAAATGAACTCCCACGCATCCCTTCATTTTCCACTCAACTCAGTTATTTACTGGCTTTAATTAGCACTGATGACAGAGAGAAACGTTCAATTTAAGCACAGCATGTGATGCTGAAATGCACATGGAATATTTCCCAAAAAAATACGTGTGCTATTATTTGTATTATTGACCAGTGTTATGAGCTATGACGATAAACATCAAGCTTCAACTACATCTTGTCTATTATTGATGATGATGATGACATTATGGTCATGTATAACAAATGAAATGTCTGTACATAAGGTCCTTGACTTTACCCCAAGTCATGGGACTCAATCTTCCATAATTATTTTACACCTACAGTATGCCAGATGTTAGGTTCATGTATTTGATTTGTGGAGTTAAATGGGAAATCTGGAATTGCTGCCAGACCTAGAATAACTATAGTTTTAATCACGTTTTGTGGAATGTAACTATAGTTACTTTGGAGGTGACTACAATTATTTGAATACAGATCCCAGAAATGGCATTTGAAAATAGATCTAAGAAAGTAAAAAAAAATAATTTAACTATTTGAAAACAGATCTGTGAAAGCAACTACTAAATAAAAATACGTATATATTTGAATACAGATTTTAACTAATGGGAGGGTTGTATCTGGAACAGAAACGATTGGATTGGCTGCCTTTGACTAAAGGGAGGGTTGTATCTGGAACAGAAACTATTGGATTGGCTGCCTTTGACTAAAGGGAGGGTTGTATCTGGAACAGAAATGATTGGATTGGCTGCCTTCAACTAAAGGCAGGGCTGTAGCAGGAACTGCATGTTGCAGATAGAAATAGAATGAATAGAGCAAATACAATCTCCTATTCTATTCCAATCTATCTGATAGTCATATTTGATCTACACAATACATTTCTATCGGAACATTCTGTAAATGTCCGTTCTCCTGAACATACCCCAGGTGTAGATAATCAAGTCAAACCAACCAATCAATGATATTCTGTACAGATAAGTATAAATAAGTTGTAATGCTCAACTGCTGTATGACTCTTTCAACATTCCACTGAAAAGGTAGAACGCTGCAATACCATCTTTAAATGGCTTAGTTTACTCCGAATACAAACTAACATGATTTTCCACTTAGCTTGGCTGTAGTTGATTCAAGATGGCAGTTTTTTATGTTTAGTTTCCTTTCGACACTTAATAAAAACTTGAATTGCATAGCAATGAGTTGAGAGTTTTTACAACGACTGTACACAAGAGGAATAGTGACTGTTCATTGTATTATTGTTATTACGCATTGTAATAATACCATTATTATGCAATTTACAAAGTCCTATGCAAAATTTGCTGCTAAATGTAACTTATTCAACATTTTGTTATTTTACAGCCTGAATTCAAAGTGGATTAAATATTTTTTTAAATGTTGCTCACCCATTTACACACGATACACCATAATGACAAAGTGAAAACATGTTTTTAGAAATATTAGCAAATTTATTGAAAATGAAATACAACAATATCTAATTTACACAAGTATTCACACCCCTGAGTCAATGCATGTTAGAATCACATTTGGCAGCGATTACAGCTGTGAATCTTTCTGGGTAAAAAGAGCTTTCCACACCTGGATTGTACAATATTTGCACATTATAATTTTTTTCATTAAAGTTGGTTGTTGACCTTTGATAGACAGCCATTTTCATGTCTTGCCATACATTTTCAAGCTGATTGAAGTCAAAACTGTAACTAGGCCACTCAGGAACATTCACTGTCTTCTTGGTAAGCAACTCCAGTGTATACCTTGTGTTTAAGTTTATTGTCCTGCTGAAAGGTGAATTTGTCTCCCGGTGTCTGTTGGAAAGCAGACTGAACCAGGTGTTCCTCTAGGATTTTGCCTGTGCTTACCTCCCTAGTCCTTGCCGATGACAAGCATACCCATAACATGATGCAGCCACCACCATGCTTGACAATATGAAGAGTGGTACTCAGTGATGTGTTAGATTTGCCACAAACATAAGGCTTTGTATTCAGGACATAAAGTTAATTCCTTTGCCAATTTTTTGCAGTTTTACCTTAGTGCCATGTCGCAAACAGGATACATGTTTTGAAATGTTTTGTTCCTGTACTGACTTCCTTCTTATCACTGTCATTTAGGTTATTATTGTGGAGTAACTACAATGTTGTTGATCCATCCTCAGTTTTCTCCTATCACAGCCATTAAACTCTGTAACTGTTTTAAAATAACCATTGGCTTCATGGTGAAATCCCTGAGCAGTTTTCTTACTCTCCGGCATCTGAGTTAGGAAGGACGCCTGTATCTTTGTAGTGACTGGGGTGTATTGATACACCATCCAAAGTGTAATTAATCACTTTCTACGCTCAAAGGGATATTCAATGTATGCTTAAAAAAAAAATCCTGGTCTACAATAGGTGTCCTTCTTTGTGAGGCATTGGAAAATCTCTGTTGTGTTTGTGGTTGAATCTGTGTTTGAAATTGTTAAACACTATTATTGAACACAGAGTGAGTCCATGCAACTTATTATGTAACTATATTAAGTACATTTTTACTCCTGAACTTATTTAGACTTGACAAAATTGTTGAATACTTATTGACTCAAGACATTTCAGCTTTTCATTTTTAATGAATTGGTAAACATTTCTAAAAATAATAATTCCACTTTGACATTATGGGGTATTGTGTGTAGGCCAGTGACACAAAATGTCAATGTAGTCCATTTTAAATTCAGGCTGTAACACAACAACGTGTGGAAGAAGTCAAGGGGTGTGAATACTTTCTGACGGTGCTGTAATTGTAGGTTATAGTCTATATAAAGATGAATATCTGAGAGCCCTCCAAACCTTCTGGTAATGATCATATATTTAGACTAATTCAACTAACTGTTGTAGTTTTAGGTTCTTTTTCTGAGACCTGTATTTGAATAATAATGACAAATAGTTTCCTTTTAGGTGAATCTCTCTCTCTCTCTCTCTCTCTCTCTCTCTCTCTCTCTCTCTCTCTCTCTCTCTCTCTCTCTCTCTCTCTATATATATATATATATATATATATATATATATATATAGATATATATATAAACGAGATTTGACTACCTCCACTATTTGGAAAAGTTGGTATATTCAATAAACGACCAAAAATGACTATTTTCAGCACAGGTTTGCCTGCTACATACATTTTTGGACTTATAAATGAAGGATATGTACCCATGGATTCTTGACGAATATAACTTCGAAAAATGCCTCATGATCTTAGTTCAACTGTCCTACCCCATCAGAACCCCAAATATAAGCTGTTTTTACTCCAACGTTTGTAAAGAAAGTAAATGTAACCAAACAATATATCGCCTCAGAACACGGTTAAGACTGTAACTGTGATATCATGGATGGTCAGTCCTCGCATCCACAGTTGTCAATGAATTTGTGAGTAGTTTCATTTCTTCAGCCCAATCACAACATGGGCGGGACAACGTTAATTATTGTTTCAAGTGCTGATTGGTGCTTTGAGAGACCCCTAGTGGACATTGTGTGAACGACCAGCAATAAACTCATCACAGTTGATCACATCGCGGTGGATCACTACATCGTGACTGTTGCCAGTTCAAGATCAAATGTAGACATTTTACTTAATCTTTAATTAAAGGGCAGATCGCAAGATTAATTACAAAGTTTTGACGCCACACTTGAGTGTTGACAATGGGTCTCAAGGAAGAATGAAGAAAGCCAGCGGTTTCCCTGGGTTGAGCTGAAAGATTTTGAGAAGCCGGAGGAGTGATTGTGCGGCAGGATTCATTGTCATGAGCGCAGGTTTGTTGACTGGCACAAAGTTGATGAGAAGTGTCAATCGAGGTCGTTTGGGTTTGTCGCAATTTGTAAAGCAAGCTTCATTTACCTGTGTAGGGAATAGACATTACACAAACTTATACATATTCGTTTAATATTGTTATTTAAACAATGCTAAATTTGGGATTAAAATCTATTTTATTTGGTATGAAGTAATAATTGAAGCTGTTTGGTGGCTCCAATACACTAGGCTAGTGTTTATTGTCGTCGTGCCTGGAGCATTGGATTGGTCCAGTTGACCTAAGAATGGATCTAGACTAGAGGGAATTTCCACCATATTTCTTACATCAGTCCGTTTCTTTTAAATCCATGAAGAAAAGTGAGCAAGTGCACATTTAGGGCAGACTGGTAGAGAATTGGGATACATCCTACTCTGTCTACGTGACCACTCAGCAGTCGCGCGACCCAGCACCAGCTCCATACTCCCCCTCCTAGTAATCCCCACCGCTGCTTTGTTGGCTGGCCCATTAATATGATTACTGTACTGTTGAGGTGTGTGTGTGGGGGAAAACAACAGTCATGTGATATGCCTGGTATTTCAACCCCTCTGAGTGGTGAAGGGCCTATGTGATCAACAGGACACAAAACCCATTAACTTTTATTATTTTACAGTTTCAGTATTTTCTTATACTTGAATAATCTTGAGAATTTTACCTCTTTACTTTCATTTATGAGTGCTTGATGTCTTGAGGATGGTGCCACTTTCTGTCTATTTCTAACACCTGTTTCATTCTCTCTCTCTCTCTCTCTCTCTCTCTCCCTCTCCCTCTCTCGCTCTCTCCAGGCATGCAGAAACCACCGGTTGCCCCCAAACCAAAGACTGCCCAGCCACAGAGGCCAGGGCCCTCCCCCTCCTCGACCCCCAAACGAGATGGCCTCTCTCAGGCTTCCCTCTGTACACCAAAGACGGTTAAACCAGCTCTGGCCCCTAAACCACCATGCCTACCCAAACCATGCCTACCCAAACCATGCCTCCCCTCCGCTATGGAGTCTAAACATCTTTCCTCAAAGACTGTCCATCACCCTCAGACTTACTCTCAGAGACCATCAGAGATGTCTACAAGTATAGGTCTTCTGAAGTCCAGGAATACAATACCTGATTGGGATTATATTATTCCTATCTGTCTGTGTAGCCAGAAGGACTGTCTGTGTGTTGGGAACAGTATCAGAACGGATACAGTGATTAACACAATTCAGAAAGACTTGAAAACATTGCATAACAATTGCAAAACGGAGGAATCTAGAATAAAACCTGTTCTCAGATCTCGATCTGGAGAGAACAAAGGGGTCAACAACAACACTCTACCAGACATTTGCGTACAGGTTGTGTTGCTGTCCACCAATAACCACCTCTTAAACCCGAAACAGAACTTCAACTCAGACATTGTGACGCCATCATCACGCCCTGACATAAAGCGCCCTCTTCCTCAGAGAACGCATAGCAATGAAGCCAACGGTAACGTCGTCACCACCTCCTCCTCTAATGCCATTGGTCATGGAGAACAGGAAGACCCATCCAACTCCACAGGGATTGGCAGAGACACTGGCACATCAAATCAGAACCCAGCTGCCCCTAGGAAGCCCCTCCCTGTCCCCGTACCACGGAAACCCAGGAAGTCTGCTCTGGTTGGACAGGAAGTCCCAGAGGAGGGGAGGCAAGGGAGGGAAACGACTGTCAAAAAGGTGTCACTGGAGAGGAAGAGCAGCCCATCTCTGTCTGTCAACACACCTGCTTCTCGGGCACACAACATCGCAGAAAGTCCTGCCAGTACAAATGATAGCTGGGAGGGTCTCCCATCCTCCAGGACACCCGGCCCGCCACCTGTTCCTGCTCCCCCTCCCAGAAAGGAAGCCTTTCTTTCTGAACCTGAGAGAGGAGCACCGACCTCCTCTGCCACCTCCTCTCTGCACCTCCTCCCCTCCTCTTCCTGTCTACACCTCCCTCAGGATGTAGAGGAGGAAGAGCTGAGATGGGTGGATGACGGTGTCTATGAACTGGAGTGTTCAGTGGACAAGGAAGAGGAGGAGGAAGGGAGGAATGAAGAGGAGGAGATCCATGATGAGATTAGTTGTCATCCTCTCTCAACCAGTCTTTCCAACCAGCTGGAGCTCAGCTCCAACTGCCACTTTCCCCTCACCTTAACAACCACTGGGAGTTACAAAGAAAACGCGAGTGCTCAAAACAAGATGGCCAGCTTCCCCAAGAAACCGCAGAGACGCAGCTCCCCAGCAGCATGGGTACTGAAGAATGAACTGTCAGAAGAGAGAGAAGTGGAGGAACGAAAGACTTCGGATAGTGACGATGATGGAGGTGCCCTCACCAAGGCCACGAAAGCTATGAGAAAGCTCCCTGCAACCCCAGGAGAGGATAAACCAAAAAGGAACAGCATCTTTCAGACGCTGGTGTCTCCTGTATCCCGTAAGAGGAGCACAGACAACACACAGACAAAGGGCAGCTTGCCAACAGATGGAACGCTGTCACCATCCAAGCCCTTTTGCTCCAGCCTGGGGAAACAGAAGGCCAAGTCCTTCTCCTCTGCCGACCTGACCCCCTCTGAGGGACAGAAACGGAACTCTTTCCGGAGGCTTCTCGATCTGAAACTCTCTGTCAAGATGCTGCCCAAGCTGCTAGCCAAGGGAGGCCAGTCTCTAGACAGCACTGCAGCTGAGGCAGAACAATATGAGGATGATGTATTCCAAGACAGTGGCGTCTGTTTCCAGGAACTTGTGGGCATTCGGGTGGGGGACGCCCACAAGTTCTCCTGTCCCCAGCTGGGGGTGATCAGGGTTGGGGCGGAGCAGAGCGTGGACGGAGATGAGATCCACTACCCCGGAGCGGAGCAGGCTGTGGAGTATGAAAATGTACCCTATTACGAAGCGATACCTGAGTATTTTAACCAGCCTGTTGGACTAGGATTACGGGGGAGTGAGCTGGGAGTGGGTACACCACCGGACCAGTCGGAGTGCCACAACCACCTGTATGATGATGCCAATATCTACGAGGAACAGGAGCCATACCATCCCCTGAAGAGACACAGTGAACAACAACTGAACCAGCACAGCAGCACTGAGAGGTATTCATTCTTCTTATTGTCTGGGGAGGAAGACTGGTACCATGTTCTGTCTCAGCAGCACACCTTTCATAGGTTGGTGGTTATTCAAATCAAATCAAAGTTTATTTGTCACGTGCGCTGAATAGAACAGGTGTAGACCTTAAAGTGAAATGCTTACTTACAGGCTCTAACCAATAGTGCAAAAAAGGTGTTAGGTGAACAATAGGTAAGTAAAGAAATAAAACAACAGTAAAAAGACAGGCTATATACATTCTTGTATGTCTTATGAAAAGTAGTTCAATACAAAAGAGGAGGGGGGGGCGACTCGTATAGTATACTCAATAAATCAAAGTCTTCAGGTGAAAAATATCACCTGAAAAGCAGGGCTTTGTAGGAGTGATTCTGAGTCATGATAGTCTAAGGGGAAGTATGCTCAGTATGTAGTGTTAATGGAAACGTCAGTCTGGTGAGCTGGCACTAGATTGGCACTAAAGCATGTTCGGGAGTGACACATCTTTCAGAGATTCACCAAAATATCCAGCTGCAGTGAGTTTAGTGTAATGAGGGATGTTGTTTGATGACCCTTCCCTCAGAAACATAAGCAACATTTCCGTACATTTACATTTTTGTGGCAGTTACTTAGAGACTATAGTCTTGCATCACTGTCTCACTCTTTTAGAGGTTTGTTGTGACCATTTTACCACCTAGGTCTATTCTGTGCAGATTTTATTAAAGGTATGGTATCATGTTATCGGTACCTCAATGACAGGCACTAAAAATGGTCTGACTAAAAATCAGTTGGCGTTTGAAAAATGTTTACTGTGTTCTGTGCCTTGAACCAATGGCTCAGTGTTTAAGTCAGTGCTGCTCACTTCTACCAAACAGCCATAGAAGCATCTCTACTGTAAACAGGGTATATTGCCTCAGTATGCACAGAGAAGGAGACTACATCAGGTTTTTGCTGTGGCCCAGTTCTAACCAAATCCTACCGGCCCCTATCAAGAGTTCTGCCTAGCCTTTTGCTAGGGGTTAGGATTAGGGTAGAGTTACCGGTTTGGAACCAGGGCTCTCTAATGTTTGGGTTGACCTGTGGCTTACACCTATCCAAACCTTTCATTTCCTCAAGTTCAAGCAGCTAGGAGTAGGGAGGAGTGACTGGTTTGGAACAAAGTCCTTTGTTATGTTTGGGTTGGCAGCAGAGGTGGCATCTAGCCAAACCCCTCAACTGACCCAAGGCATTGCTTTTTGTCTTGCTCTTTTATGGTGAGTTGTGTGTGAAGGATTGACTAGTAAAATGTGTTTTCCCTGGTCGGTCTCTATTTAATGTGTGTCCTGTGTGGCCGCTGCAGGACATGATGATGATGATGATGATGATGCTTCTTCAGTTAAAAAGACCCCCCCCCCCCATGATAAACGATATGCTTAATCAGGCGTTTTACTAATCTCACTTTGTTACTAACCTCACTTCCCCAGTTCCCTTCTCTCCCTCTTACCACATTTCTACACTTTAAGGTTACACTCTGTTTTCCCACCCCTTCATTCCCATAGGTGTGAGACGGTGAGTTTCAGGATGTTTCTGCAAGTGTGTGTGTCTCTTCCTACTGATCATCTCTTGTTCCAACAGGAGTTCTATAGAGGAGGATGTTGGCCTGCTAGATGAAGGTCAGTCGGATGAGGATGTCATGGTTCAGAGTTCGAATGAAGAGGATGATGAGAGTTCCTCCTCTAGCAAAGGAGACACTGAGAAGCCTGAGGAGAGGGAGGTGAGACACTGAGAAGCCTGAGGAGAGGGAGGTGAGACACTGAGAAGCCTGAGGAGAGGGAGGTGAGACACTGAGGAGAGGGAGGTGAGACACTGAGGAGAGGGAGGTGAGACACTGAGGAGAGGGAGGTGAGACACTGAGAAGCCTGAGGAGAGGGAGGTGAGACACTGAGGAGAGGGAGGTGAGATGCTGAGAAGCCTGAGGAGAGGGAGGTGAGACACTGAGAAGCCTGAGGAGAGGGAGGTGAGACACTGAGGAGAGGGAGGTGAGATGCTGAGAAGCCTGAGGAGAGGGAGGTGAGACACTGAGGAGAGGGAGGTGAGATGCTGAGAAGCCTGAGGAGAGGGAGGTGAGACACTGAGGAGAGGGAGGTGAGATGCTGAGAAGCCTGAGGAGAGGGAGGTGAGACACTGAGGAGAGGGAGGTGAGACACTGAGAAGCCTGAGGAGAGGGAGGTGAGACACTGAGGAGAGGGAGGTGAGATGCTGAGAAGCCTGAGGAGAGGGAAGTGAGACACTGTGAATGTGCCACTTAGCAGACGTTTCTATGTTTGTAAAGGGACTTACGGTAACAGTGACACATGCATTTCTAAGATCTGATCCCTGAGAGTATTGAACCAAAAACCTTGGTGAAATGTAGTGATTTACTTGACGTGTTTGTACCTGTGTCCGTGCCAGGCTGGCAGTGGTGCCAAGCGGAACAAGATAGTCCACATCGCCAGAGAGATCATGAGCTCCGAGAATGTATTTGTCAACGTCCTGAAGCTTCTCCATATCGTGAGTATTCTGGCACTTATCACCTCTCTACATATTTGACAGCCTATCAACACTGTTTTTTGTTGTTGTTGTATGAAGCCATCTTAGTCTCCAGTCCTGTGGGTTTGTGTTTTTCTGTACTGTATACTGTCCCGTATGTTCTCCAGACTGCTCCATGTGTGTTTGATTATGTTAACCACTGAACCACACCCCTCCATGAGGAACACACTGGGCCTTTCTGGGTCTGGTACACTACACCTCACTCCTCTCAGCTGCACGGCTTGCATCCTGTTGGTTTCTCCAGGCCTCTCAGAGGTGGTGTGATCAACAGTGGTCAAAGAGAGATAGAGAGAGAGATAGAGAACATGCTCAGCTGGTCTGAGCTGGAGTCATTTTCTGGTTAGACCAAAATCTGAACAAATTGTAATAGTAAAATGGCTGACGTCAAGGTTCAGCTAGGGATTTTTCGAATTAGTTGCACAAGACTAGTTTATTTTTTCTCTTTGTTTACACATACAGTACATTCCAAGGACTAAGAGGTGGTAGGTCTGCACAGGATACGAGAGACTTATGCTGTAGGCTGTGCCACAGATGAACCATGACTGACTGAGTCACTATCTCTGAAACCACACGGTGGGGGAGGGACAGGAAGTTATGCTGTAGGCATGGGTTTGATTCAGCAATCAGCCCTTTTTAACCAAATCAGCAACACTTGTGTCCAGTGTAATAGAACATGTATTGGTTGGGGGGGTGATGGGGCATATTGATATTCATATAGTGGAGCCGTGATTTGTTATTGGGGTGTCCTGTGCAGTTCACCTACCCCCCTCTACTTGAACCTTGACCCCCCCCATCTAAGCTGAGCAGTGTATTATGACTGTGAGCAGCAGATGTAAACTACAGGAGCTCCCTGCTACAGGGCCTGGGCCCCTTACAGCCAATCTGGTGCGGAATGTGTTGTAATCTGTAGTAAGCAGTTTCACTGCTGCCCTAGCTGTGCCTCATCCTCCCCTCCCCTCCCCTCCTGCTCCCCTCTACTCTTTAAGGACTGGGGGGGGTGTGTGGGTGGGGGGGGGGGGGGGGTTCCTGGTAACAGGGCTTTAATGGAAGACTGCTTGGTATAGAGGTCAAAGGTCGAGGATGACTCGTCTTTCAGATCTAAACGTGCACTGAAATGTTCAAAATGTAGAATGTTTGGTGTGGTTGGAGCCGAACACTTTTCTGTGTTCTCTAAAAAGAATAGTCACGATATACAGACTCATTCTGTCTGTGTCTGTGTGTCTGTGGTGTGTTGCCTGTCTGTCTTTCCCTCTGACCCGTCCATCCCCCTACAGGACTTCCGTGACGCGGTGGCGAAAGCTTCTCGTCCGAGTGGGAAGCCCATTATAGAGGAGGCTATTCTGAACCAGATCCTGTACTATCTGCCCCAGCTCTACGAACTGAACCAGGACCTGCTCAGAGAGCTGGAGGACAGGGTCGCCCAGTGGTACAGTACTAGTTTAGATGTCTATTATAGAGGAGGCTATTCTGATCCAGGACCTGCTCAGAGAGCTGGAGGATCCAGTGGTCCGTACTAGTTTAGATGTCTATTATAGAGGAGGCTATTCTGATCCAGGACCTGCTCAGACAGCTGGAGGATCCAGTGGTCCGTACTAGTTTAGATGTCTATTATAGAGGAGGCTATTCTGATCCAGGACCTGCTCAGAGAGCTGGAGGATCCAGTGGTCCGTACTAGTTTAGATGTCTATTATAGAGGAGGCTATTCTGATCCAGGACCTGCTCAGAGAGCTGGAGGATCCAGTGGTCCGTACTAGTTTAGATGTCTATTATAGAGGAGGCTATTCTGATCCAGGACCTGCTCAGAGAGCTGGAGGATCCAGTGGTCAGTACTAGTTTAGATGTCTATTATAGAGGAGGCTATTCTGATCCAGGACCTGCTCAGAGAGCTGGAGGACAGGGTCGCCCAGTGGTACAGTACTAGTTTAGATGTCTATTATAGAGGAGGCTATTCTGATCCAGGACCTGCTCAGACAGCTGGAGGACAGGGTCGCCCAGTGGTACAGTACTAGTTTAGAACAATAGAATTTTCAAAGTACCGTGCCAACCTGAACCGATCTGTGCTGGAACGGACATTATGTTTTCGTATTGTCCTTTCCAGCAAGGTCCCAGTATCTGTAGCGGATGCATAACCAGGTCACCTCAGTACAGCTCGTCTTGAATTGACTCAGTAGTGTGAAAAGGGTGTAATTCAAATTTAATAGAATGAATCAATCTCTATGACCAGAGCCACCACTAACTGATCTCCATCAACATCCCTTTAATTAATCACGACGAAGGAATTACACCTACATAAATCACTATCTTTCAGTCCTGAGGTAAACCACACATCAAAATCTAATCACGCGGTAAATCTAAGCTTGACTGGCTAAATGTTGCATCTTTCACCAATACTGTGATAGCTCTAACTGTGATAAATCAGAGACTCCATCTCTCTCTCTCTCTCTCTCAATGTCTGAGCCTTTGTTTCATTGATCAGGGACGAACATGGTCGACTAGCGGACATCTTTGTGAAGAAAGGGCCTTATCTGAAGATGTATTCCACTTACATCAGAGAGTTTGACAAGAATGTGGCCCTACTAGACGAGCATAGCAGGAAGAATCCAGCCTTCGCTGCAGTGGTGCGGGAATTTGAGGTAAACCGTCTCACTGGGTCAACCTGTTTTGGTGTGTTGTTTCTTGACGTTGAAGGAGTTGTTTGTGTTTGTGTTTGTGTGTGTGTGTGTGTGTGTGTGTGTGTGTGACTTTCTGTCTGTGCGTGTGTGTGTGTCTGCTAGTGTGTGTTGTAAATAATGTTTTTCTGTTTCTCAGGCTGGTCCTCGCTGTGCCAGCCTGGCTCTGAGGCATTACCTGCTGAAGCCTGTTCAGAGGATCCCTCAATATCAGATGCTGCTCACAGGTAAACTGGTTATTATGGGCCGTGATCCTGGACACAGTCCTGGACAATATCAGGATTAGACTATTAAAATGTGCACAGAGAGATGTAACAAGATTGCTAAATCATTGCATATAATTACCGTAAACAACTCCCACCTTTTCATCGGTAAGACGAGCAAATTCAGGCATGACATGCCAGCAACAAATGCAGCCACTACACATCTAAGTATAACTGACCAAATCATGAAAGACAATCATTATAATTTTGAGTGTGGAAGAGGTGAAAAAATTGTTGTTTATCAACAATGACAAGCCACCTGGGTCTGACAACTTACTGAGTATCATAGCGGACTATATTGCCACACCTATTTGCCATATCTTCAATTTAAGCCCACTAGAGAGCGTGTGCCCTCAGGCCTGGAGGGAAGCTAAAGTCATTCCGCTACCTAAGAATAGTAAAGTCCTCTTTACTGGCTCAAATAGCCAACCAATCGGCCTGTTATCAACCCTTAGTAAACTTCTGGGAAAAATTGTGTTTGACCAGATACAACGCTATTTTACAGTAAACAAATTGACAACAGACTTTCAGCACGCTTATAGGAAAGGACATTCAACAAGCACAGCACTTACACAAATGACATATGATTGGCTCAGAGAAATTGATGATAAAAAGATTGTGGGAGACGTTTTGTTAGACCCCAGTACGGCCTTTGACGTTATCGATCGTAGTCTGCTGGTGGAAAAACGTATGTGTTATGGCTTTACACCGCCTGCTATATTGTGTATAAAGAGTTACCTGTCTAACAGAACACAGAGGGTGTTCTTTAATGGAAGCCTCTCCAACATTAATCCAGGTAGAATCAGGAATTCCCCAGGGCAGCTGTCTAAACCCGTTACCTTTTATCAATCTTTAATAATTACATGCCTCTAGCTTTGGGTAAAGCCAGTGTGTCTATGTATGCGGATGATTCAACACTATACACGTCAGCTACTACAGCGACTGAAATGACTGCAACACTTAACAAAGAGCTGCATTTAGTTTCAGAATGGGTGGCTAGATATAAGTTAGTCCTAAATATTTCTAAAACTAAAAAGCATTGTATTTGGGACAAATCATTCACTAAACCCTAAACCTCAGAAATTGAGCAAGTTGAGGTGACTAAACTGCTTGGAGTAATCCTGGATTGTAAACTGTCATGTTCAAAACATATTGATACAACAGTAGCTAAGATGGGGAGAAGTCTGTCCATAATGAAGCACTGCCTTGCCTTCTTAACAACACTATCAACAAGGCAGGTCCTACAGGCCCTAGTTTCTACCTTCTTAACAACTCTATCAACAAGGCAGGTCCTACAGGCCCTAGTTTCTACCTTCTTAACAACTCTATCAACAAGGCAGGTCCTACAGGCCCTAGTTTCTACCTTCTTAACAACTCTATCAACAAGGCAGGTCCTACAGGCCCTAGTTTCTACCTTCTTAACAGCACTATCAACAAGGCAGGTCCTACAGGCCCTAGTTTCTACCTTCTTAACAGCACTATCAACAAGGCAGGTCCTACAGGCCCTAGTTTCTACCTTCTTAACAACTCTATCAACAAGGCAGGTCCTACAGGCCCTAGTTTCTACCTTCTTAACAACTCTATCAACAAGGCAGGTCCTACAGGCCCTAGTTTCTACCTTCTTAACAACTCTATCAACAAGGCAGGTCCTACAGGCCCTAGTTTCTACCTTCTTAACAGCACTATCAACAAGGCAGGTCCTACAGGCCCTAGTTTCTACCTTCTTAACAGCACTATCAACAAGGCAGGTCCTACAGGCCCTAGTTTCTACCTTCTTAACAGCACTATCAACAAGGCAGGTCCTACAGGCCCTAGTTTTGTCGCACCTGGACTACTGTCCAGTCGCCACATAGAGGGACTTAGGAACATTTATAATTGGCTCAGAACAAGGCAGCAAGGCTGGCCCTTCAATGTACATTAATAATATGAATGTAAATCTCTCCTGGCTCGAAGTGGAGGAGAGATTGACTTCATCACTACTTGTTTTTGTAAGAAGTGTTGACATGCTGAATGCACAGAAATGTCTGTTTTTAAACTACTTGCATACAGCTTGGACACTTATGCATACCCCACAAGACATGCAACCAGAGGTCTCTTCACAGTCCCCAAGTCCAGAACAGACTATGGCAGGTGCACAGTACTACGTAGAACCATGACTACATGGAACTCTGTTCCACATCAGGTAACTGATGCAGCAGTAGAATCAGATGTAAAAAACAGATACAAATACACGTTATGGAACAACGGGGACTGTGAAGAGACACACACACACACGCACATACACACGCACAGACACGCACAGACACGCACACACACGCACAGACACGCATACACACGCACAGACACGCACACGCAGACACGCACACACACGCACAGACACGCACAGACACGCATACACACGCACAGACACGCATACACAGGCACAGACACGCATACACATGCACAGACACGCATACACACGCATACACACGCACAGACACGCACAGACACGCACAGACACGCACAGACACGCACAGACACGCACAGACACGCACAGACACGCACACACGCACACACACGCACAGACACGCATACACACGCACACACACGCACAGACACGCACAAACACGCATACACACGCAGACACGCGCAGACACGCACAGACACGCATACACACGCACAGACACGCACACACACACACAGACACGCATACACACGCACAGACACGCACACACATGATAAGACACACACACGTACATATTGATTTTGTGTTGTAGATATGTGGTAGTAGAGTAGTGGCCTGAGGAAACACACTTAATATGTTGTGAAAAGTGTTATGAAATCAAATGTCATGTAATATTTTAAATTGTATATAACTGCCTTAATGGTGCTGGACCCCAGGAAGAGTAGCTGCTGGGATCCTTAATAAATACAAATTCTTTGAGGGAACTATGCTGATTTGTGAAGTAAGCTAAATGGTGTCACATCGCCATCTACTGGTCAAAGACGTTCAAAACATGTCGAGAATTTTCCAGCTTCTCCTCAAAGCCACTCATACTCAGATTTTGAAGTGTGGTCCAAATCTGATTTGCTGACATAACGAGCTTTAACATGTCAGAGGGCTTAGCATCGCACGAGACTAATGTGAAAACATTTCTTTCACCACACCACTCTTGTATAATTCCATTTCACAAGCACCTTTTTGGTTGTTGTATATCAGGATTTTCACAGTCCAATTACATTAAAGGAATTTCCTATACAATTCAAGGCACTTGTCCTGTGTAGTAACAAAGGCACCTGTATTGACCTATTGAACTGCCAATTGGCCGTTCCTAGTGTAGTATCATTGGATAGAGTATATTTTTATGTTCTCTAAAATGGTGTGTCATTTCAGACTACCTGAAGAACCTGTCTCTAGACTCGGCGGATTACAAAGACACACAAGGTAAAGCAAAACACTTGGTATCATAGTCAAGGATGTCCTCTGCATAAAATCACTCTTAAGACTTATTCCCCTCAACAGCACAGGGTCTCAACGTTTATTGTAGAGAGCACGACAAACGTAGTAGCTGTAATAGACGGAAGTGAACCAGGAAGTCTGGGGTATTAAATGTGTTATAATAGTAGCCTAATCCCTGTATCTCCGTATCCACCCACAGCTGCTCTGGGCATCGTGAAGGAGGTGGCCAACCATGCCAATGACATCATGAAACAGGGGGTGAGATAGAAGAACATTGTTTTACTCGTCTTTTGAATCCACTGCCTTTATGACTATAGCTGTGGTGGAATATTCACTTTTTTTTTTTTTTTGGTCCTCTTTTCTCTCAGGATAACTTCCAGAAGCTGATTCAGGTTCAGTGCCGTCTGAACGGACACCATGAGATTGTCCTGCCTGGGAGGGTGGGTATCAGCAGGGACCTCCCTGGCTCACTGATATGAATTTGGGTTCTTCATTGATTATGGATTAGCTTCTAAAGAGTTATGCCACTGGTGTCTGATGTGTGGTGTGTTACTGAAAGAGTTTTAAATCACTGGTGTCTGGTGTGTTCCAGGTGTTACTGAAAGAGTTAAATCACTGGTGTCTGGTGTGTTCCAGGTGTTACTGAAAGAGGGTGTTCTGATGAAGCTCTCCAGGAAGGTCATGCAGCCCAGGATGTTCTTCCTGGTGAGTAGGAAACAAAATGAGCCTTTCTTAATTTGATACGTTCAGATAGTGCCCTCTGATTCGTCCCTACTGAACACTACCCAGCTGTGTCTCCTTCCTTTCTCCCACCACATGTATCGGAGCATGTGATCTGATCATAGGGAAGTACGGGTGCTTGAAAACATTCCCCCCCCCCACAAAACGACTCCTGTATGAGCAGACTAAAATAGTCATCAGCAGTGTGGGAAGAAAAGATTCTCTTTGCACCTCCACCCCATTTTCCTGCGGCCATAGGCCTGATACCAACAGGCTCAGAGACAGTTTCTATCTACAAGCCATCAGACTACTGAACACTTGAACTGCACTGACCACCTGCTCTTGACTCTCCACACCTTAGCACACATGCACTCACTAACATACACACACATATACACACTACACTACACCACACACACTGAGTATACCAAACATTAGGAACACCTCCCCTTTTGCCCTCAGAACAGCCTCAATTCTTCGGGGCATGGACTTTACAAGGTGTCGAAAGAGTTCCACAGGGATGCTGGCCCATGTAGACTCCAATGCTTCCCACAGTGGTGTCAAGTTGGCTGGATGTCCTTTGGGTGGTAGATATACACAGGAAACTGTTGTGTGAAAAAGCCAGCAGTTTTGCAGTTCTTATCTCAAACCGGTGCGCCTGGCATCTACTACCATACTGTACCCCATTCAAAGGCACTTCACTTGCCCATTCCCCCTTTGAATGGCACATACACAATCCATGTCTCAAGGCTTAAAAATTGTTATTTAACTCGTTTCCTCCCCATCTGCACTGATTTGAAGTTGGTTTTGCAAGTGACATCAATAAGGGATCATAGCTTTCACCTGGATTCACCTGGTCAGTCTACAGTGCCTTTGGAAAGTATTCAGACCCCTTGACTTTTTCCACATTTTGTTACATTACAGCCTTATTCTAAAATGGATTAAATTGTTGTTGTTTTTCAGCAATCTACACACAATACCCCATAATGACAAAGCGAAAACAGGTTTTTAGAAATGTGTGTGAATTTATATTTGCAAATGTATATAAGTATTCAGACCCTTTGCTATGAGACTCGAAATTGAGCTCAGGTGCATCCTGTTTCCATTGATCATCCTTGAGATGAGTCTACAACTTGATTGGAGTCCACCTGTGGTACATTCAATTGATTGGACATGATTTGGAAAGGCACACACCTGTCTATATAAGGTCCCACAGTTGACAGTGCATGTCAGAGCAAAAACCAAGCCATGAGGTCAAAGGAATTGTTCGTAGAGCTCAGAGACAGGATTGTGTCGAGGCACAGATCTGGGGAAGGGTACCAAAGAATGTCTGCAGCATTGAAGATCCCCAAGAACACAGTGGCCTCCATCATTCTTAAATGGAAGAAGTTTGGAACCACCAAGACACTTCCTAGAGCTGGCTGACCGGCCAAACTGAGCAATCGGGGGAGAAGGGCCTTGGTCAGGGAGGTGAGTGACCAAGAGCCCGATGGTCACTCTGACAGAGCTCTAGAGTTCCTCTGTGGAGATGGGAGAACCTTCCAGAAGGACAGCCATCTCTGCAGCACTCCACCAATCAGGCCTTTATGCTAGAGTGGCCAGTAAAAGGCACATGACAGCCCACTTGGAGTTTGCCAAAAGGCACCTAAAGATTCTCTGGTCTGATGAAACCAAGGTTGAACTCTTTGGCCTGAATGCCAAGCGTCACGTCTGGAGGAAACCTGGCACCATCCCTAAGGTGAAGCATGGTGGTGGCAGCATCATGCTGTGGGGATGTTTTTCAGCGGCAGGGACTGAGAGACTAGTCGGGATTGAGGCAAAACTGAAAGGAGCAAAGTACAGAGAGATCCTTGATGAAAGCCTGCTCCAGAGTGCTCAGGACCTCAGACTGGGGCGACGGTTCACCTTCCAACAGGACAACGACCCTAAGCACACAACCAAGAAAACGCAGGAGTGGCTTCAGGACAAGTCTCTGAATGTCCTTGAGTGGCCCAGCCAGAGCCCGGACTTGAACCCGAAAGAACATCTCTGGGGAGACCTGAAAATAGCTGCGCAGCAACACTCCCCATCCAACCTGACAGAGCTTGAGAGGATCTGCCGAGAAGAATGGGAGAATCTCCCCAAATACAGGTGTGCCAAGCTTGTAGCGTCATACCCAAGAAGACTCGAGGCTGTAATCGCTACCAATGGTGCTTCAACAAAGTACAGAGTAAAAGGGTCTGAATACTTATGTACATGTGATATTTCAGTTTTTTCATTTTAATAAATTAGCAAAAATGTATTGATGAAGAAAATAAGGCTGTAAAAAAATGTGAAAGGGGTCTGAATACTTTCCGAAGGCACTGTATGCCATAGAGTGTGTCTATTTACACTCAGTGAAATTCATGTTACACACACATCACAACTGCTGCTTCCAAACTCTTATTATTATTATTATTATTATTATTATTATTATTGCTAAATACTGCACAATTTAAACACTAGCCCCCCCCCCCAATCCCCCCTTCCCCAAAGGACATGTAAATATTGGACTACAAACTGTGCTTTCCTGTATTATAATTATGCAGAAATGTATATATTCTACTGAGCCATTTAATTTACATTCATATTCTTATGTTTTATAAGTTCTTATTGTTGTTGCATTGTTGAGATGGAACCTGCAAGTCAGCATTTTGGTGGATGCCGTATACCATGTTTATCCTGAACAGACGACTAATAAAACTTCAAACTTACTCTCGAGTGTTGGTGTCTCGATGAGTAATTCCAGTGAATATAATTATTATTTTATTTTTTTACCAGTTCAACGACACATTGCTGTACACCACACCTGTTCAATCTGGCCAGTTCAAACTCAACAACATGCTGTCTCTGACTGGGATGAAGGTGAGAGCTCATTAACTGGGTCTGAAATTGCACCCCAGAGCCACATGAAGCAGTATAAATCTATTTCAGATGAGTTTATAGTTTTAATGTTCCACAACAAAACGATGTTATTTCTCTGGTAAGAGAGCTTGTAATAGTTATGTTAAAAATGAATGTAATTGCAGGTCAGCAAGCCCAGCCAAGAGGCCTTTCAGAATGAGCTGACCATTGAGAGTGTGGAACGCTCCTTCATACTCTCTGGCAGGTGAGAACCGGTCACAATACAGAGCAAGTTGCAATGCTTCATATTTAAGCAATAAGGCCCGAGGGAGTGTGGTTTATACCACGGCTAAGGGCTGTTCTAACGCACAATGCAATGCGGAGTGCCTGGATACAGCCCTTAGCAGTGGTATATTGGCCAGATACCACAAACCCCTGAGGTGCCTTATTGCTATTAGAAACTGGTTACCAACGTAATTAGAGCAGTAAAAATAAATGTTTTGTCATACCCGTGGTATAGGGTCTGATATACCACGGCTGTCATTCAGGGCTCGATCATCCAGGTTATAATACTGATTATAAGCATGTATGAAGCTATATAATCTCTTATAAAAAGGGATTATTAAACATGGTTGGCATTTAGTCAGGATCGGTATGAGATTATTATAAGACATTATAACAGGGTTCATACATTCTTATGACTAGGGCCCTTTAGTCTCTAAGCTCTGTTGCTGCTGCTGGTCATTAGTAGCCTACCAAACTTGCTAACTGGCTGATACTCAGCACTCTATTGTCCTCCTAATCACGATGACATCAATGCAAATGTTTCGAAAATCTAATCAAACACTTCATGAGAGCCCATGAGCTAATGTTGCGCAACATTTCTATAGGCTATGCAACTGCGGGGAAAAACAGAGTGATGGCCTCTAATAAAAAGAGGATGATCCTATCAGCTTTCTATAGGCTAGGTCTACTAGATTTATTTCTCAACTTTCCTAATATTAAGCACATTGCTTATTTTTTCAACAGGAGTATAGCCTACCTGGCTGGCATGAAAATGAATCATGGGGAAAAGCGTCCTCCATTCGCTATTTAAGTGCATAGATGACATGTATTTTTCCCTGCTGACCCTGTTTCAATACAGGTGCATGATAATGGTCCATTCTAATTCAAAACAAATGTCACGCATATATTATTTTGTATATTCTAAGACAAGATTAAATCAAGAATAGTCTGATGGGTGACAATATTACCCTATCACTGGTGAATGATATATTATCAGCTGTGAATGATGGCCGTGATAAGAAACAATGCCTTCGAAACATAGTCGCACACCTCAGGTAGCCTATCCCATAGGCCTATTTCAATAAGGTTTGTATCACACCTCATGTAGCCTAGCCTATAGGCCTATTTCAATAAGGTTTGTATCACATCTCATGTAGCCTAGCCCATAGGCCTATTTCAATAAGGTTTGTATCACACCTCAGGTAGCCTAGCCTATAGGCCTATTTCAATAAGGTTTGTATCACAACTAAAGTGGCCAAATAACTTCTTAAAATTAAGCACATTAATTGGCTTTACAGGGGGTGTAGAGCTTAACTGGCATTTATAAGCAGCGGGTGAGATTCAAGTTTAGGGAAGTTAATTTTCACCATAAAAATGCACCTTTAATAATAAAAGCATTAAATGCATAATTGCATTTGCGGTCACTTTTGATAATGGTGTTTTCCCCGCTAAATGTATAGCCTACTGCCATGTGCGCATTGCTGCGCTTATAATGTGAAGAAATAACCTAATAGTTTATCAACATGTTATTCTAAACGTTCTGATCTGTTGCGTCAGACACATTGCGTAAAACAGGGTTGCATTCATTTGGGATCTATCGCATCCCACAACTGTCCCAGACTATGTTTGGAATATTTATTTCTCGCACTGAATAGAACAGGTCAATTTTTGTCCTGTGGGGGATAGTAGATTGACATAGGCTAGTGCTTTTGCTGTTCGTTAGGCCTACTCATCTTGTTGTGCTGACGAAAAAATATCTTCAATATGCAACTCGGAATTGGATAAGGACTTCTTAATTTGTAGCCTATAAGAAAGACCCGATCACGTGACGGAGAGCGGTGAGAGTGAGAGACGCTTCAGATTGCGCAGCACACACAGGGAGAAGTGCACGACGCAGCACACACAGGGAGAAGGGCACGACGCAGCACACACAGGGAGAAGGGCACGACGCAGCACACACAGGGAGAAGGGCACGACGCAGCACACACAGGGAGAAGGGCACGACGCAGCACACACAGGGAGAAGGGCACGACGCAGCACACACAGGGAGAAGGGCACGACGCAGCACACACAGGGAGAAGGGCACGACGCAGCACTCCGGGCCGCAAAAAGCATTGATTTGTTTATGGTGCGTTACCGCAACAAAGGGGATGCCGTGTTGAAATTCGAGGCATTATTAAGTACTTGTCAAATTGTGAATGAGAGACTGATGAAGTGTGTGCAGCCTGCGCTAAAAACAAAGCAGAGCTCATCCCTTTCAAGCTACTTTTTTTCAAAACATCATTAGTCTCATCATGCAGCCTTACAATGTATTAAAAAATCTAAACATACAGCCCAACGTTTGTAGAACAACTAAAGTTACATTAGTAACTCTAAATGAAGCATATAGGAATACCGATTTCTTTGTTAACCACTCAACACAGAATAGCAGCATGTGCTCACTACCTCAAATCTTTTGGAGAATATATCCTTTCTATTTTATTCAGCTTTGTTCAGTTGTATTCTTCATACTATAAAATAATATTTGAAATTATAAGCAAATCTTGTCTGCTAAATGAACTAATATAGCCCACAGACTACATATGTGTGGAAGCCAGGAGTTGCTAAATGTGTTTATGTTAATTAAGGATAAATTACCGTGAGACCGACAGTTATTTGCTTGACAATCACTGGCTGACGAAATTTCGTGACCACCACAGCCCTACTTACAACAATTATTTTAAATAATTGTAACTGCATAATAATACATTAAACCTGCTGGCCTAGTAAAGTGTTACCCATCTATTTAACCTTGCATTAAACAATCATTTCATGTCTAGTTCAGCAGTAGTCTGACACGTCCTGTCTTCTTCTACTGTAGTTCTGCGGTTGAGAGAGATGATTGGTTGGAGGCCATCTCCACAGCGATCAATGACTACACCAGGAAGAAGATTTCCTTCATCTCCAGTAAGACTCTGGAGCAGGTAGTGATGACATAATTATAGCACATTATAAGGGGATCATACATGACAAGCGTTACGATGCATTATAACTGCGTCATAGTGCATTATAGCTGCAGGGTATTGCAGAGGGGTTGAGATGGGGAGAAGACAGATTTATGTTCCTCACAAATTGGACAATAAAGTCTATTCTGTCCTATACTATTCTATTCTATGTGCAGACTGGGTCTGAGGACAGCGGCAGTGGGGCCCCCCTGGGTTCTAAGGCCCCTATCTGGATCCCAGATCCAAGGGCCACCATGTGTATGGTCTGTACCTGTGAGTTCACCCTCACCTGGAGACGACACCACTGCCGAGCCTGTGGAAAGGTGAGGGGTACAATTTAAATAGAGCATTAAGAACATTTTAATTAAAACATTATTATACTGTATGGCTATGGATGAGGGGGCATCTTCCATTGGGACCACAGAACATACAGTATGCCTCAGTGGGTTTAAGAATTTCACGCACAATCATTAAGAAAGGCTGTACCATTTGGTTTATGTTTGAACCTTCCAACCTTTTGGTTTATGTTTCTGTGTATGCAGTAGATATAATCTCATTGCAAATATCGCACACTGTAGAATGCCCTTCAAGCCAATCAGAAACGAGTATTCAACAATGCCGTGGTCTAGTAATTCATGTTTGTATACCATCTATAGGTGGTGTGCCAGTCCTGCTCCTCCAACAAACACTGTCTGGAGTATCTGAAGAACCAGCTGGCCAGAGTGTGTGATCAGTGCTTTATTGTACTACAGCAGAGAAGTAAGATGTGTGTGTGTGTGTGTGTGTGTGTGTGTGTGTGTGTGTGTGTGTGTGTGTGTGTGTGTGTGTGTGTGTGTGTGTGTGTGTTAAAGAACCAGCTGGCCATAGTGTGTGATCAGTGCTTTATTGTACTACAGCAGAGAAGTAAGATGTGTGTGTGTGTGTGTGTTAAAGAACCAGCTGGCCATAGTGTGTGATCATAGCCAGCAGAGGCGTAAGACCTGTCTCCATGTAACACACTGGTTTCACAGTAGAGGGCCCACTGCCCTAGCCTCTATCTTTTTGTGTTCACGCCATACGAGATGAAGGCTACCACTGGCCAGTCTGACAGAGTGATTTGCTTCTTTGTTCTCTTTGGCTCACCATGATCATATGTTAATTGTCAGGGCTACACCACAGTATACTATGACAATAAACGTGTCATTTGCTGCATTACCAATGTATCTGGACACAAAACCTGCAGGTGATAAACAGAACAGCAGATTCAGAAGCCATTTTTTTTTACAGATTACCACAAGTACCTGCTAAGGTATCTCCAACAATGACGTGATGTCAATAAATTATGGATTGGCATTTAATATGTAATAACATTTCTTGATAGAAAAAGATCCTATGTGTCGTTTTAATCAGAAAAGGGACCCCCCCCCCCCCACACACACATCATTTTAACATGACAGTGATTTATCTGGGGGAGTACATGTTCAGTAAATCATTAGACGGACATCAGTACAGATTACAATAGATCTTGCTTCCAAACAGTGGTTCATTGATTGATTAGTTTACTTTATTAGATGAATAAAGAAGAACACTATACATTTTGGGTCCAGTGATTATGGACGTTTCTTTTGTCCGTTCCCCTTTTTCCAGGTGAAAAGGCCCTGTCTGCAACGCTCTCCCCTGGTGGAAAATCCTCCTTTGCTTTCACCAGGAAAACGAAGAAGATCCCTGCTGCCCTCAAGGAGGTGACGAGTCTACCGCTCTAAAGTTCAATCAGAGTCGTTCGTATTCATTAGGGGACAGTGACACCATAGTAAAACGTTTCATAATGGAAAATTAGCATTTCAGATTCAGATATCCTCCCGGTTCAGAATATTTACATCCATTCGCTGCCCATTTGAACACGACTGATATGTTACTGATGATTAGTCAGTGACGTTATCCAATGATCTTTGCTGTTTTCAGGTGTCAGCAAACACAGACAACTCGTCTATGAGTGGTTACCTGCAGAGGTCAAAGGGCAATAAGAAGCAGGGGAAGAGGCTTTGGTTCGTCATCAAGAACAAAGTCCTGTATACGTACGCTGCCAGTGAGGTAGGTGCTGCCGTAGACTGTATTGTAAATACATCTGATCAAGATGTTGTGACCTTCTCAATGTTTTCTACACCTGTTACTCACATAACACTCATGCCTCTGCTATTCTATATTTTGAGACATTATTTCTGTTCTGCTATAGGTTTTATTTTTTTATTTTTTGAATATGAAAAAGATAACGGTGTTTGAGTTTAATTCACCAAAATCCAACATCTCTCTCTCTCCTGTCTCTCTCTCTCCTGTCTCTCCTGTCTCTGTCTCTCTCTCTGTCTCTCTCTCTGTCTCTCTCTCTGTCTCTCTCTCTCTCTCTCTCTCCTGTCTCTGTCTCTCTCTCTCCTGTCTCTCTCTCCTGTCTCTCTCTCCTGTCTCTCTCTCTCCTGTCTCTGTCTCTGTCTCTCTCCTGTCTGTCTCTCTCTCTCTGCTGTCTCGCTCTCTCTCTCTCTCTCTCTCTCTCTCTCTCTCTCTCTCTCTCTCTCTCTCTCTCTCTCTCTCTCTCTCTCTCTCTCCTGTCTCTCTCTCTCTCCTGTCTCTCTCTCTCTCTCCTGTCTCTCTCTCTCTCTCTCCTGTCTCTCTCTCTCTCTCTCCTGTCTCTGTCTCTCTCTCCTGTCTCTGTCTCTCTCTCTCCTGTCTCTGTCTCTCTCTCTCCTGTCTCTGTCTCTCTCTCTCCTGTCTCTCTCTCTCTCTCCTGTCTGTCATAGGACGTGGCAGCGTTAGAGAGCCAGCCATTGCTGGGCTTCATGTTGAAAGAGGAGGAAGAGGGGGCAGGACCTGCAGTTCAGAAACAGTTCAAGCTCTATCACAAAAACACGCTGCATTACATTTTCAAGGCAGACGACAGCCAAACTGCCCAAAGGTAGAGTACAGAAGGATTTGAATGTCAATCATATGATGTTGATTCATTGAGTATATTAGAACATTTAAAAAACAAATACATACATAAGGGCGCTCCAGCCGGTGACGCCTCCAAATACAATTGAAGAAAATCATCAAGGATAACACAAAACTTAAAAGCTTATTTCCATTGTGGTCCCTTTTGAAGAGGGAAGGGGGGATGCATCAAGGTTATTGATTTAAGGGCTGGGGAGATGAGCTATAAGCCGTAGTACTTCACTTTACCTCTAAGAGTTATTTATTTACCCCTTATTTTACCAGGTAAGTTGACTGAGAACACATTCTCATTTACAGCAATGACCTGGGGAACAGTTACAGGGGAGAGTTTACCTGAACATAATATTGCAGCTTCTCTATAGGATACATATTTGTTCCAGCTTAAAGACGTACACATGCTTCCCAGCCGAAAGAGTTCGCTAGAGTTTGTGCATATATTATGATGAAATTTTGTGACGTTTTTGTTCGTTTTGGACTTCGGTGAGGTGTTTTTTTGGCAGTTCGGGCACACAATTTTTTTTCTGGAGGCAAACCAAAGTATGGAGCTGAAGTCTACGCACCTTTGTCGGTGATTGGTCAACAGTAGGGATTCTTCAATAATGTATTTGTCATTGAACAAGAGACGAGTAGTTTTCCTGCATATTTTTAAATAGAAAAATACTGCACCAAACATTTTAGTTAATGTAAAATTGCGCAAAAATGTCAATTAATGACAGATTTATTGAGTTATTTTCGATTAATTCTGATTATTTTGAGGAAATGTAACTGACTACGACATCTCAAAATGGACCAACAGTACTATTGCGCTTTTCCCCCCCTTGTTTTTCAAGCGAAGGTCTTTTAAGAACTGAAGCGTGCTGATACCATACTCTCAACTGTGATACACATACGTGATAGCCTACTAACTGTGTTATTTTTCTTTGACAGATGGATAGATGCGTTCAAGGAAGCCATGGTGCTCTAACCATCATTCTCTGTGCCTGCAGTCAATGAACTGTACCTAAGCAGTGACGTTATGAAGGTGTGGCCGTGTCACTGTATGATGATGTGAATTTTGTAATTGTATTGTAATACAATTAATATGTATCTACTGAAAACCAATAAGAGCACAGTGGAGGCATTAATTGCTGATGCAAGCATACCTATATCCCCAATGAAGGATTTCTAAGCAAAAATGAAATACACATTTTTATTGTTGATATGAAGCAGATTTTTGGGTGGGATTATGGCACATAGAACACAGGTGGGTCGTTCCATCAGTTAGGTGCCTTTTTGAGCAGTGTAACGTGGGTGAAACAAAACGTTTTGATTTCACCTCATTTGAACATTTTATCATGAAGAGCACATGTTCAACTTCATTAAAAAAAAATACATTTTCCATCTCAAGAGGTTGAATAAAAAGTACAAGTGCCAAATAAAGTAACAGGGTTAATGATTTCATCTTTAAATAGCCATAAATCCCCTTGTGACAGGAGGAATGGAAGTTTGTTGTGTGTCACAAGGATGAGCAATTGAAAGCAAACTTCAGATTTTTGTTTTATTTTATTGTTAAAACATTTCTAGCCTGTCCATCTATGTGTAACAGGGTTGACATGTTATGATCGACCCACTCACTTTTCCACTTAAAAACCCCAGAAAATGGCCAAAATGAGTAGAACCAGCTTACCTGCCTATACACTATGGTTGAATATTAGGTATTTATTTTACAGAACATTTTTCTTTTTAAGGAATAGTTTCACCATATTAAAATGAGAGTTCAGCTCACATAACAGGGTTGACAAAATGAGGGACAGACGTAAATTAATCACTAATCACATTAAATAAATACATTTTCAGAAATGACTTTGTCAAAGTAACAAAATAACTAGAGCTTTACAATGATGGTGAAATCTTGGATAAATGTTGGGATTAAAGTGTGTTAAAATCTTCATAGATGGTCATAGATGGTCCACGGAGGAATGTCAAATTTCTGCATTTTGGCACTTTAGCAAGTCTTTATTTATATGAAAAATATGTTTTATTAAATTATCCATGTGCTATATATTAAAGGGCACTTCAATTTTTTATTTTAATTTAACTAAGCAAGTCAGTTAAGAACAAATTCTTATTCACAATGACGGCCTACCCCGGCCAAACCCTAACCAGGATGATGCTGGGCCAATTGTGTGCCGCCCTATGGGACTCCCAATCACTTCTGGTTGTGATACAGCTTGGAATCGAACCAGGGTCTGTCGTGACGCCTCTACCACTGAGATGCAGTGCCTTAGACCGCTGTGCCACTCGGGAGCCCAAATTAATATAACAGGCTTTTTAAAATGCAATATTTGGGCACAATTTCTATTTAAAATGTCAGAGACGCAAAAGGCACTTATTTCGTTGAACAACCCAGGTGCTAAAGTCACTATACATGGTTGAAGACCATATTTGGCCTTATTTTACCAATTCAAATGCCGTCAGCCCTGGAGGCTTGTACATAAGAGCTGTAGAGTTTTGTTACAGACATGTCATTGTATCATTACTGGTGACATCTGCATTTTTAGTATTTGCCGTTTTAAGGTTGATTTGAATATCTTATTTTAATGCATTATGCAGAACAGTCAAATAAATGTGTGGTTTTATCACAGGACTTGTTCTATGGAATGTTGTTGATACATAAGACCTCTTTTCATCATGCCATTGCAGTTATGTCATCAGGGGGAAACACAACATGAAGCATAATTCACACCACTACAGCTTTATCTCAGACACTGCATTTAGTAGTACAAACATGTCTGTTTGTTTACGGCACCAGAAAAACATTAATGCATTTGTGTGGGGTGGGGGGTGGGGGGAATTTACTCATGAACACATGGGCCTTTGCACTTGTTCTGTGGAATGAATAAATCAAATCCCAACAGTTTACCTCTCAATATTCCTTTATTAGGCACTAGAGCACTCGATCCTAGTTATTAAACTCAAAAATGTTGCTATCATGGATACTGATTTTAAATAGAATTTTAAATCAAGTTTACATTTATTTTATATTTACTGGTCTGATTACCCTTTTCTGCACTATGTGCCTATTTTAATAAACACGTCGTATTTCGCTGTCTCATCTCTTATGCCATCAACAGTAGGCTAATGGGACAGAATTGTGGGCCTGGGACAGAATTCCTGTCTTGTTTTTTCTGACGGTGCAAACTAGGCTATTTGATTGGTTTAAAGAAAATCTCAGAGATCTCAAATTGTGGGAAGGATACTGTAGTTTGGTGGTCTAAGTGATTAGTATCAAGTTCTGAATAATCTCTGATTGCCCGTTACTTTGAACAGTTCTCCTCCTCTCACTTTTTCCTTCGCTTGTGGACTTTAGTGCACAACACAACAGCTGTCTGTGACCAGGCGAAAAATCTTTTCCAAGCTAAAACTTCATACCATAACTGCTAACCGCTACACACAGCCTACATCGTTGTCACCATAATTAGCTAACATCATTGTCAACATAGCTACTAAAACTAATGCGTTAGTAAACCCGCTACAATCATGCAGTACAGTGTACAGCAAGCAGTTTAGCACTTACACCGGAGGGCCCGGTGGCAATAAATTAATACAACTAAAAACTTACCTTGACTTGGGAGAGTTCCTGTGTTGGATAGCCTTAGCCAGCTAGCTAACATAGAATCCCTCTCTGAGTAGGCTAAACTAGCTAGCTGCATTCACTAGCTAAGTAAGTGGAAGAAAAATACAACAAAATATAACTAGCTCTCTCTCTCTCTCTCTCTCTCTCTCTCTCTCTCTCTCTCTCTCTCTCTCTCACGTCTCCTTTATTTTGAAGAAATTTATTTGAGTCAACTACTCACAACATTTTATGCAGTGCTAGCTAGATGTAGCTTATGCTTTCAGTACTAGATTAATTCTCTGATCCTTTGATTGGGTGAACAACATGTCAGTTCATACTGCAAGAGCTCTGATAGGTTGGAGGACGTCCTTTGGAAGTCATCATAATTACTGTGTAAGTCTATGGAAGGGGGTGAGAAGAACTATAGATCTTTACCTAGGAACGGGTCCAACTTTTTGGACCCGTTCCTAAACAGACCTGGGGCTTTCCCAACTGGACCCGTTGTGGATATATATTTTTTTTTAAATAGAGACCCGTTCTAAACGGAACCGAGCACAACCAGACCCCTTCTGAACGGACCTGAGGACAGCTAGACCCGTTCCGTATCAATCTGGTCAGATCCAGACCCGATCAGAGTGAGGGAAGCAGCAGAGAAGTCTTTTTTTTTTTAAATTTTAAAGCTACTTTATTAACTGGAGCTGATAAAGCGTGAGAGGAGGGAGAGGCCGTACTGTGAGCGAGTGACACAGGGAGGGAGAGACGAGACAGCAACCAACAAAGCTGACTCGTGCTGTAGTAGACTAATAGCTGCCATAGCTAGGTCATTTTATTCATCATCAAATATGATTATGTAGTACCTGTTGGACTGCATCAAACCGGGAGAAGCTAGCTAGGCTAACTGAGGCTGCAGTGCATGTGCTTGGTCATCCTACAGTTACAAATAACAACTCCATTCAGAATGTTAAGTAGCAGCCTGCCTACCTGTTGGCTCTTGGTCGTTGTAGCCTATCCTTCTCCTTCAACTTTTAATTACGTCAATTTAATTCCATCTTCCATTGATTAGATCTCCTAACTTTTGCCACACACAGAGGCTCTATGACTGCAGCCTAATGCCGCTTTGATGACATGATTGGCCAACAACAAGCTATTGGCCAACAACAGGCTGGATCCACAGGCTTCACTCTTGTGAAAAGCAGCAGCATAAATTATAAAATGTCTCTCTCTATTTCAGCAGTTGCATTCTGGTCTGTACGGGCCAGTTAAAATTTCACATACCCAAGACAATCCTATCAGATCAGACCCGTGACACGCATTTAGAATTCTGGATCTGGACTCGCTCGGGTCCCGGATCGGATCTCGGGTTTTCGGGTACAGGTGGATCCATGAAGACCTCCAGTGAGAACCATGAGCCTCCTAGGTTTTGTATTGAAGTCAATATACCCAGAGGATGGAAACAAGCTGTCCTCCGGCTACACCATGGTGCTACCCCAGAGAGTGCTGTTGAGGCTACTGTAGACCATTGCAAAACAGTGTGTTGTAATCAATTATTTGCTGACATGAATATATTTAGTATAGTTTTATGAATGTTTTTTTATGTTTCACTATTTACATTTTTATGAAATTCACTTAGGATGGTCCTCCTCTGAGGAGCCTCCACTGGACGAAAAGTCAAATCTGAACTGAATTTGACAACAGCTGGATTCCTTCTAGCCATGAACATGGGGTAGGGACATCCCAAGGATTCCTTCTAGCCCAATGATTCGTGATAGTGTAACAGCTGTCCAGTGAAGACAATAAGATTGGTCTCAGCACCAGTGTAACATCTGTGATCTTACTTCGTAAATCTCTTGCCTTGTGTTTTTAAAGAAAGGACTGTCCAGCCAGTGAGGCCAGTTGATTGGTGTTTATTCTGACGGTAGACACAAGGAAGCACATTACATGTGCAGGACAGCAGTATAACGATGGCTGTAGATTTGTGATTCGGCACTTGCTTTATTTGCATCTTTCCGTTAGGGATGTCTACTCTGTGAAGTGCATGTGCAAAGGGTAAAGTTTACAAAACGCAGTCTTGCTCCAGGGATTGTTGACGTTGAGACTGGTGTTTTGCAGGTACTATTTGCTCAGTTGTGCACCGGGGCCTCCCTATCTTTCTATTCTGGTTAGAGCTAGTTTGTGCTTTTATGTGAATGGAGTAGTACACAGCATTGTACGGGATCTTCAGTTTCTTGGTAATTTCTTGCATGGAATAGCCTTCATTTCTCAGAACAAGAATAGACTGACGAGTTTCAGAAGAAAGGTCTTTGTTTCTGGTCGTTTTGAGCCTGTAATCGAACCCACAAATGCTGATGCTCCAGATACTCAACTAGTTTAAAAAAGGCCAATTTTATTGCTTTTCAATTAGAACAACAGTTTTCAGCTGTGCTAACAATTGCAAAAGGGTTTTCTAGCTAACACAACGTGCCATTGGAACACAGGAGTGATGGTTGCTGATAATGGGCCTTTGTAAGCCTATGTAGATATTCCATAAAAAATCTGCCGTTTCCAGCTACAATAGTCATTTACAACATTAACAATGTCTACACTGTTTCTGATCAATTTTATGTTATTTTAATGGACAAATGTGCTTTTTTTTTTTTTAAACAAGGACATTTCTAAGTGACCCCAAACTTTTGAACGGTAGTGTATATGTACAGTACCAGTCAAATTTGGACACACCTACACATTCAAGGGTTTCTTTATATTTATTATTTTCTACATTGTAGAATAATAGTGAAGACATCAAAACAAACTATGAAATTACACATATGGAATCATGTAGTAACCAAAAAAGTGTTAAAGAAATCAAAATATATTTTTGATTCTTCAAAGTAGATGCTTTTTGCCTTGATGACAGCTATGCACACTCTTCGCATTCTCTCAATCAGCTTCATAAAGAATGCTTTTCCAATAGTCTTTAAGAAGTTCCCACGTATGCTGAGCACTTGTTGGCTGCTTTTCCTTCACTCTGCGGTCCAACTCATCCCAAACCCTTTCAACTGGGTTGAGGTCGGGTGATTGTGGAGGCCAGGTCATCTGATGCAGCACTCCATCACTCTCCTTGGTCAAATCGCCCTTACACAGCCTGGAAGTGTGTTGGGTCATTGTCCTGTTGAAAAACAAGTGATAGTCGCACTAAGTGCGAACCAGATGGGATGGCGTATCGCTGTAGAATGCTGTGGTAGCTATGCTGGTTAAGTCTGCCTTGAATTCTAAATAAATCACTGACAGTGTCACCATCACACCTCAGTGTCACCATCACACCAGCCTCTGTGCTTCACGGTGGGAACGACACATGCAGAGATCATCCGTTCATCTACTCTGTCTCACGAAGACACGGCGGTTGGAACCAAAAATCTCAAATTTGGACTCATCAGACTAAAGGACAGATTTCCACCGGTCTAATGTCCATTGCTCGTGTTTCTTGGCCCAAGCAAGTCTCTTCTTATTGGTGTTCTTTAGTAGTGGTTTCTTTGCAGCAATTTGACCATGAAGGCCTAATTCACGCAGTCTCCTCTGAACATTTGATGTTGAGATGTGTCTGTTACTTGAACTCTAAAGCATTTATTTGGGCTGCAATTTCTGAGGCTGGTACCTCTAATTGGATAAGTTCCCAATGCAGCAGAGGTAACTCTGGGTCTTCATTTCCTGTTGCGGTCCTCATGAGAGCCAGTTTCATCATCGCGCTTGATGGTTTTTGCGACTGCACTTGAAGACATTTTCAAAGTTCTTTAAATGTTCTGTATTCACTGACCTTCATGTCTTAAGGTAAGGATGGACTGTTGTTTCTCTTTACTTATTTGAGCTGTTCTTGCCATACTATGGACTTCTTCTTTTACCAAATAGGGCTATCTTCTGTATACCACCCATACCTTGTCACAACACAACTGATTGGCTCAAAAGCATTAAGGAAAGAAATTCCACAAATTAACTTTTAACAAGGAACACATGTTAATTGATATGCCTTCCAGGTGACTACCTCATGAAGCTGGTTGAGAGAATGCCAACAGTGTGATAAGCTGTCATTAAGGCAAAGGGTGGCTACTTTGAAGAATCTAAAATATATTTTGATTTGTTTAACAGTTTTTTGGTTACTACATGATTCCATGTGTTATTTCATAGTTGAATGTCTTCACTATTAATCTATAATGTAGAAAATAGTTTTAAAAAAATGGAATGAGTAGGTGTGTCCAAACTTTTGACTGGTACTGTATTACAGTGCATTCGGAAAGTATTCAGACCCCTTCCCTTTTTCCACATTTTAGAATAAGGCTGTAATGTGTTACATTTTAAAAAGTCATCAATCTACACACATTACCCCATAATGCCGTGATTGGGAGTCCCATAGGGCGGCGCACAATTGGCTCAGAGTCATCCGGGTTAGACCGTCATTGTATATAAGAATTTGTTGATTTGCCTAGTCAATTAAAGGTTTAATAAATAAAGCGAAAATGTTTTTAGAAATGTTTGCAAATTTATAAAAAAGAAACAAACTCAGCAAAAAAAGAAACAGCCCTTTTTCAGAACCCTGTCTTTCAAAGATAATTCGTAAAAATCCGAATAACTTCACAGATCTTCCTTGTAAAGGGTTTAAACACTTTTTCCCATGCTTGTTCAATGAACCATAAACAATTAATGAACATGCACCTGTGGAACTGTTGTTAAGACTAACAGCTTACCAATGGTAGGCAGGTAAGGTCACAGGTATGAAAACTTAGGACACTAAAGAGGCCTGTCTACTGACTCTGAAAAACACCAAACGAAAGATGCCCAGGGTCCCTGCTCATCTGCGTGAACGTGCCTTAGGCATGCTGCAAGGAGGCATGAGGACTGCAGATGTGGCCAGGGCAATAAATTGCAATGTACATACTGTGAGACGCCTAAGACAGCGCTACAGGGAGACAGGACGGACAGCTGACCATCCTCGCAGTGGCAGACCACGTGTAACACCTGCACAGGATTGGTACATCTGAACATCACACCTGCGGGACAGGTACAGGATGACAACAACAACTGCCCAAGTTACACCAGGAACGCACAATCCCTCCATCAGTGCTCAGACTGTCCGCAATAGGTAGAGGCTGTACTGAGGGCTTGTAGGCCTGTTGTAAGGCAGGTCCTCACCAGACATCACCGGCAACAACGTCGCCTATAGGCACAAACCCACTGTTGCTGGACCAGACAGGACTGGCAAAAAGTGCTCTTCACGGACAAGTCGCGGTTTTGTCTAACCAGGGGTGAAAAAAATAACATCAGTACTAAAACAAATATATATTTAAGGAAAATGTTACTTGTTCATGTTTGTTTAGCTTACATAACACAATTTAGAACTATGCATTAAGGGAAACGGAAAGGGGGATACCTAGTCAGTTGTATAGGGAAAGGGGGGTACCTAGTCAGTTGTATAGGGAAAGGGGGATACCTAGTCAGTTGTATAGGGAAAGGGGGATACCTAGTCAGTTGTATAGGGAAAGGGGGATACCTAGTCAGTTGTATAGGGAAAGGGGGATACCTAGTCAGTTGTACAGGGAAAAGAGGATACCTAGTCAGTTGTACAGGGAAAAGAGGATACCTAGTCAGTTGTACAGGGAAAGGGGGATACCTAGTCAGTTGTATAGGGAAAGGGGGATACCTAGTCAGTTGTATAGGGAAAGGAGGATACCTAGTCAGTTGTATAGGGAAAGGAGGATACCTAGTCAGTTGTATAGGGAAAGGGGGGATACCTAGTCAGTTGTATAGGGAAAGGGGATACCTAGTCAGTTGTATAGGGAAAGGGGGATACCTAGTCAGTTGTATAGGGAAAGGGGGATACTTTATTAACCCAACCTCTCTGAATCAGAGATCTGCAGGGGGCTGACTTTATTTGATTTATTTCACCTTTATTTAACCAGGTAGGCAAGTTTAGAACAAGTTCTCATTTACAATTGCGACCTGGCCAAGATAAAACAAGCAGTTTGACACATACAACAACACAGAGTTACACATGGAGTAAAACAAACATATAGTCAAACAAACAAACAATAATATAGTAGAAAGATACGTCTATATACAAAGTGAGCAAATGAGGTGAGATAAGGGAGGTAAAGGCAAAAAAAAGCCATGGTGGCGAAGTAAATACAATATAGCAAGTAAAACACGAATGGTAGATTTGTAGTGGAAGAAAGTGGAAATAATGGGGTGCAAAGGAGCAAAATAAATAAATAAATACAGTAGGGGAAGAGATAGTTGTTTGGGCTAAATTATAGACTTAATCGACATCCATGTCTATAGGGGTTTGTAATAGAAAATGAATGCGTCAAAACGAATGTAGACGTCAATAAATGCATTTTATATAGCTTCCAAAATATTTTTACAATATTGAGGAGTACCAAGATGGCTTCAGTACAGCGCCCCCTGTCAGTCATCCACGGTGTATACACATCATTGGATCGCACGAACCTTCCGTCTCGCCATGCCGGTGTGTCCAAGCTACTGCGCGTGAGCACCACAACGTGTTTTGAGAAGAAGAAAAAAAGGTCACGAACTCTGACCCTCCCTGAAGCAGCAGCAGACAGAAAAAAAAAACAATTAGCATTAATTTATTAAAACATCGACACACAATACGAGAGAACCGCACAATAACAGGTAAGACAACTGGATTGTGCGCGCAAAAGCTCATATCAAAACGACACGTTGGTCAACTCTGTCATGTATCACAAGGAGGAAGAATACATTTGCCAAGCCAGCAGCTTAAACTGCCATTAGCTAACGTAGCTAGCAGCCTTAACTAACGGTTCCGGACCAAGACAGTGCAGCAAAACCGGCAAGTAAGGATATTATATCAAAACCACACGGATATTCGGTGTTATAACACCAAATGTAATTAAATCTGACCTTAAATCAAACAAATCGCTATTCGTGTGCCAGTTATTGGTTAAAACTTGTTCGCTCGGTAGCGTGTGTTGTGTGTGAATCCTGTGCGCAGATGCTAAGTAACGTTAGCGATCTTCGAACTAGCGCGAATAAGGTGTCCAGATTTCAGGAACTAATGTTTGTAAGTATGAACACAACCAGCTAGCTAAATGTTGAATTTTAACGGAGTAACGATAACGTTAAATCGTTGCAAATGTGTGCGATCTGAGCCTTGTTGCCAAACGCGATAGTCCCGCCGTTCGCTGTGTTCTCCTATGGGGCCTTGAACCCTAGCGTTCTTTAACCCTTCAATGTTGACCTTTCACCCACAGGAAAAGAAATACCTTTATCTTCCGCATCGATTTTAAATAACTACTAGACCAGAGCTTATTTGTTGTGCTTACACCCATGGTTATTTATGTATAACGAGCTACATTTTGTGCGATATTTATCAACTTGGCGTAGAAGGCCAAAAATCCAGAAGCTAGCTAACGTTAGCTTAGCACGCTAGGCCGTGCGACATTGCATTTCACGGTGTGCGCCACAGTTAACTAACGTTAGCCAGCTAACATGTCAATAGTACACCAAGTTGCTCATATAACCCTGCATCTCCCAAAAGTTAACTAGCTGCGCAACATTTACTTTAACTCAACCCTGTTTGCTCACATAAGAAGCCATGAACTTCCTAGGTAGCTTCCTGTATTTGATTCTTTCTAGCTAAGTTAGCTAGATAGCTAGTTGAAGTTAGGACATGGGCACCTCAAAACATGTTTCACTGTCACATTTTAATGTCACGTGCACAAGTACAGTGAGATGTCCAAATGTTGCTAGAACTGGCCCATGTTCACACACATGTAAAGATCACTGTATGAGTCCCACTCATTGTATGCATATACATACTGTTTCCTGATGTTGTCTTCCTTATGCAATGCACAACAAAAAGCTTTCAATGCAGATTTTCTCAACCTTGACTCTACTGAAACCTTGCTTTGATCACAACATATTTATTTTTGATTATGAATGCATACCCTTGAGTAACTACTAACTGTGTGAAACATTCCTTCCCTCTACTGCAGTTTGATGTGCCTCATGGGGCTTTGATGTGAGCAGCAGAAGGAAACAGAATCGGCGTCATGGACGGACACACTCAGAGGATTCAGCTGGTCTCAGCTGACGGTGGCATGATGGGACATCGTATCCAGGTAATATAATGAACCGGGACCCTTAGACATGGCTGTAGACTCCAGTGGCGTGACATCCATGTCTCAGGTCATCTCTTCTCCCTAGGTCAAGGCTTTTATGAGTCAACATATGCATGGCTAGTAGCTTCGTATGACTTTAAGGTTAGCAAGTAGTAGAACTAATAGCTTCAGGGTTGGATTCCATTGGAAAGGTACGGGACACTATAAACAGAATACTGTTTATCATCAGCATTCAACAACCCTTAATGGAGATTATTAGCTTCAGACAGTATCCTAACCAGGGGTTGGAACCGGTTTAGGGAACAGATCTGAAAATAGAAAAATAATGCACATTTTCAAGGAACAGAAACAGAACCTGGAACAAAAGTGATCCATACTGTTCTGGAAAAGAACCGTCATTTTAAAATAATGGGAAATGGTTAATAACGTTCTTTTACGTTCCAGGCATTTTTCTAATTCCACGTAAAAACGCAACATAGCACCTATGCAAAGCCCCGACTTTGTCATTCAACGTATTCCAGTATCTGTCTGCAAGCTGAAAATCATTGCCGGTGTGTGTGTTTAGGCTACCTGCCCCTCCCCCATCAGAAGCATAGGCTACTGTACTGACATTACTAACGTGATTCATAAGATGGGGATAAAATTTAGCTACAGAAGAATGGATTAACTTTGTCAATGCTAATTAAGGATACTGAAGCCCAAGTTATCACGTTTCACGTTGGATTTATTAACTACAAAAAGGTAAAACTTGTTTTTAATTCTGGTGCCGCTCTTCACCCACAAGGTAACAAGATGCCCAGTGTTTCAAGCCTCCTCAACCCTCTCTCACTCTTTCCCCACCCACAAAATGTCAGTCGCATCTTGCGCCATAGGTTATACTTGTCTGTCCATCACGCATGTAAACAACTAGCTTGCCTGCTTTATCCGCACTGATTGGTGAAGTAATTGATTTTGGTTTCAAACTGGTTCAGGACTTTATTTTGCTGGTCAGAACAGTGGGACGGACCCAAAAAATAGTGGTTCTGTTCTGAATGAAACAATAAAAAAAAAAAAAAAAACGGAGCATATTAGCTTCAGACCCAATATTACTTGTTGGTTTCTGTAATTCTCATTTGACTTGACTCTTCTCCTCCCCTTCCCCTCCAGATCGTGACGGACCAGTCGACGGGCCAGAAGATCCAGATCGTGACGGCGTTGGAGCAGGGTTCTGGTGGCAAGCAGCAGTTTATCCTGGCTAATGCAGACTACTCTACGCCAGGCAAGGTAATCCTAGCCAAGCAAGAGGCCTCGTCCCCGGGAAAGGTGATCCTGGCAGCCCCAGACGGTTCAGGGGTCAACCAGCTGCTGTTTGCCTCACCTGACCTGTCCGGCCAGCAGATCCAGGTAGAGGCCTTGACCTGCACCACCAATGATTAGTCTAGTCAGCAGATGTCAAACTGTATCCATGGAGGGTAGTTTCTACAGGCTTAGACAAGTACTTGATTTATCAATTAATGTCACTGACTAGTTTGGAACTCACCTGGTTGTTTAAGTCGTAGACCTTTACACTCATACCCGTAAACGGGTCGAAAATGTCAGATTTGGGCACTGATAAGCGCCTAAATTGGAACGTAGTGACTGTACAGGAAATGACGTCAGAGCTCTGGCTCTGTGCTTCACAGCTCTGTATGGGTTTTGATTGACAGCCATTCTGAACTTGAGCACTGTGCGACAAGAAGTTGCCCCCATTCGTCCTGCTAATTGGACAACTTTTGCACCTTTCTTGTTGTCTGTGTGAGGAGAAATGCTGTAAATTTAGAGAACTCTGTGTATTTTGAAAGATGAGACAAGGATTATAATAAATACCGCTTTGCTGTCATACAAGCAAACCAAACACCCATAAGCCCAAATGTGCACTTTACATTTCCATATCATAAAACTCATGTCATACACAGTGTCAATGTTTATGATCACTATGTTTGATGTACAGTTACAAGATGACATGGCGTCATAGAGCCCCACAGTGGAGGTGTCATAATACCCATAAAACCTAGCGGTCAAACAGGGAAATTTGTTTTCCACCATAAATTTTTCCCATAGAGAGTTTAGGAAACACTTAAAATAAGGGCTGTGTTTCGTGTAGGCTTACCCTGGCGAGACTTTTTGATAACCATGTAAATCTCTCGGACAAGGTGAGTTTTATCAATTTATTCAGCTCTATTTACTCTCAGATTCGAAAATGCTAATTAGAATTAAATTAGACATCATGCAAGACTACAAATCCCTGCAAGCTCCTGCACGTCATCTCTAGCTGACACCTTTGCTAACAGGTATTGTGTCAATTTAAAACTTGAACAAAACAGTTCACAGAATTATCATTTTAAAGAAATGTAGCCAATTTATTCATTACTAAATTTAGCTAACATTACATGGTTAATCCAGAGATTCTTACCCTTTCCTCGATTCGGCAGTCTCCTCCAGATCATCATGGCATTTGTAGTTTTTTTTTATGATAGTCACACTAGAAGATAATTAGCATTTCATTATTGTGGGGAAAATACAGGTCACCTTGTCCTAGAGAGATTTACAGTTATCAAAACGTCACACCAGGGTAAGCCTTCACAAAACACAGACGTTATTTATAGGGGTTCTAAAAATCTCCTATGGGAAAAATGAATAATGGAACCATTTCCTGAACAGAATGAGCCTATGTTTGTTTATTGTGAAGAACATTTTCCGTGGAACACGGACCTGAATGCACACATGGCTCCTTTCTATGAGCAGCAAAATTATATTTCTCTGAATTGCCCAGTGAAAGCCTAACACTGTAAGATTTAATTTTATAACTTAGCTAGTCATGTTGCCAATAGAACAAGCTTTCAAATGATGCCCACCTGACCCAGATTGGGATTTATAATGGGCTGTTTTTGGATTGCGTAAACAACAACTGTAATTGTGTGACGGTGGGGATGAAGGATTGTGTTCCAACCTAAACAACTGCAAGTGTGCTTTCTCTAGTTCCTCAACGGCACAGCTAGGAGAGCTTAAAAAACACCTTATGGTTGAAGACTCTTCTTTAAATCATAAAAGTTCATTGAAATGATGTAGGGACTGTGCACACTTTAAAGAGGTGTGTGTGTGTGTGTGTGGCCACTTGAAGACACCAGTTACTCCTCTGACTCAAACCCTTGTCATTTCTTTGTGTCTTATCTACACCACATTTTCCAGGAATATTCTTATCACGTTATTGAATGTATGTAGAGTATTTTCACATTTCGTTATCACTATTACTACTTTTCTTATTTCTTCTGTAAGAAAAACATTTAAGTGTAATACTAGAAGTTAAATGATACTCGGACATTAATAGAATGGAAGAATCAAATAGTTAATAATCTGGCTACAGACATTTACATTTTTACAATTATGTCATTTAGCAGACGCTCTTATCCAGAGCGACTTACAGTAGTGAATGTGTACATGTTGATATTTGTTTGTGCTGGTCCCCCGTGGGAATTGCACCCACAACCATGGCGTTGCAGGTGCCAAAACAGCTTCTAATTGGCTCATTCACACCTCTCCCCTGAAACTATTCCCCAGGTCATTTCTGTAAATGAGAATGTGTTCTCAGTCAACTTACCCAGTAAAATAAATTAAAGCAACAACACAATTTAAAGTCCTATGGGGAAAGGTCCTACAAGCATTAGAAACAGCATTGGGTGTGGATACAGTGGGAACATGTTGATCTGAGGAAGTGTGATGTCATTCATGTTTGTTGAAATGTATGTAAATGTTAAGTTGTCTGTTGTTTTGTCTACATATGTTTTCTGTTGTAAAGAAAAGGAACTGAAGTAAAATAGATTTCATTGTAGCCCTACCCATATAGGCCAATACCCATGTGTAGAGAAATGGTTCCTCCATGGAATGAGTTTGACACCCCTGGTCTAGTCTTACTTTGTACATACTTAGACTATTGCTGTTAGTCACAAAAGGCTGGTTTCCCTAGGGCAGATTAAAGCTACAATCTGGCCGTTTTGGTATACAGCTGATGGATGGGGTCACACCTCTCTAATTCATATTAGCCAGCGCTCTGGATGAGACTGGCAGTCCATTTAGTCCAGGACTATGCTTAATCTGTCAGGGAAACGGGCCCTAAAAGTACCTTTGACATCTGATATGAATGGCTGTTTTGCTCTTTTTTTTGTGTGTGTTGTATTTCCAGTTTGTGACAGAAGGGTCAGACCAGGCACTTGCCAAGCCTGTGGTGGAGTACTGTGTGGTGTGTGGAGACAGGGCCTCAGGTAGGAAGGAAATACAGTTGAACTTGAACAGACACACGCACACACTCTCTTCTCCTTATGTGACTGACTCTGTTCCTCCTTCTCCTTCCCCAGGCCGTCACTACGGGGCAGTGAGCTGTGAGGGCTGTAAGGGCTTCTTCAAGCGCAGCATCAGGAAGAACCTGGTTTATACATGTCGGGGGTCTGGAGAGTGTGTCATCAACAAGCACCATAGAAACCGCTGCCAGTACTGCAGACTGCAGCGCTGCATGGTCCTGGGCATGAAACAGGACTGTGAGTACCTGCCCCAGTCACTTACTGACGTTCACATACTGATATATCATGTTGATCAAACATGGAAATCAAGGAATCATGTCCTCTCTATTTGTGTCAACATCTGCAGTGTTCCACAATGCTCTGAGTTGCTTTTATTAGACAATATGTTTGAGAGGGATCGGTTTGGGCAAGGTTGAGGTGCAGAATCGCTAATATTGATGGCATTATTTGGGATGGGGTTTTGTAAATCAGTGATTCTGCCCAGTCTGACTGTAATGTAGTCAATCTGTGAATCAGCATGTACATTAGCTATCATGGTGGATCAACTCTCCCCTTCTCTCTGTGTGTAGCTGTCCAGTGTGAGAGGAAGCCGGTGGAGGTCTCCAGAGAGAAGTCTATCAACTGTGCTGCGTCTACAGAAAAGATCTACATCAGGAAGAACCTGTGTAGTCCCCTGGCTGCCACGCCCACCTTCGTCACTGACAAGGAGACCGCCAGGTACTACAAGGAGACAGCCAGGTACTACAGCTGGCTTAAAGGGCCCCATTCACACTGAGCAATGACGGGGCCAACGACTAGCGTCACTACTCTGGACGGTTCTGACCTAGAATATGTGGACAACTTCAAATACCTAGGTGTCTGGCTAGACTGTAAACTCTCCTTCCAGACTCATATTAAACATCTCCAATCCAAAATTAAAATCGGCTTCCTATTTCGCAACAAAGCATCCTTCACTCATGCTGCCAAACATGCCCTCGTAAAACTGACCATCCTATCGATCCTTGACTTCGGCGACGTCATTTACAAAATAGCCTCCAACACTCTACTCAGACTACATCCAATTTGCTATCACAGTGCCATGCGTTATGTCAACCAAAGCCCCATATACTACCCACCACTGTGACCTGTATGTTCTCGTTGGCTGACCCTCGTTACATATTTGTCGCCAAACCCACTGGCTCCAGGCCATCTATAAGTCTTTCCTAGGTAAAGCCCTGCCTTATCTCAGCTCACTGGTCACCATAGCAACACCCACCCATAGCACGTGCTCCAGCAGGTATATCTCACTGGTCATCCCCAAAGCCAACACTTCCTTTGGCCGCCTTTCCTTCCAGTACTCTGCTGCCAATGACTGGAACAAATTGCAAAAATCACTGAAGCTGGAGACTTATATCTCCCTCACTAACTTAAGCATCAGCTGTCAGAGCAGCTTACTGCACCTGTACACAGCCCATCTGTAAATAGCCCACCCAGCTACCTCATCCCCATATTATTTATTTATTTTACTCTTTTGGACCCCAGTATTCTCTACTTGCACATCATCTGCACGTCTATCACTCCAGTGTTAATACTAAATTGTAATTATTTTGCCACTATGACCTATTTATTTCCTTACCTCCCTAATCTTATTACATTTGCACACATTGTACATAGATTTTTCTATTGTGTTATTGACTGTACGTTTGTTTATCCCATCTGTAACTCTGTGTTGTTTTTGTCGCACTGCTTTGCTTTATCTTGGCCAGGTCGCAGTTGTAAATGAGAACTTGTTCTCAACTGGTCTACCTGGTTAAATAAAGGTGAAATAAAATTTAAAAAACTATGTATTTCAATTAGGAAGTTGGGTTGAAGTGGCTGAATATAGGCGCATGAGGGTCGTACCAAAGACGTCCTCAAAGCGCATACTCCTCCGTTAGCTCTGTGTGGGACGCATTGCCAGGTTAGGTGATCATTCCATCTAGGGCACAGTTTTTCTGGATTTATTTATCTGGATTTTGCTTATCGGACACGATTAATTGCATAGAATGAATAGAACGTGAGTCCCCATTCAAGTCAATGATTAGTCTGTTCTGTTCATTCTATTTCTATGCATTTAATCTTATCAGTGAGATGGATCACTTTTGAAAAACTGGGCTCAGGTCATCAGCAGGTATCAGCCAATTTTAACTCGTGAGCCAACATTCCATAACTGTAGGTGGCAGTAAATTGCCAACCATGGCTTTATACATGTTCAAACAAGACACTCCGGGTGGCAGTAATGCACACTTTGTTTATTTACCAACTCTTAGAAGTAGTAGTAGAAGAAGAACATTGAGTACTTCAAAATGGAAATGACCTAAATGTTCTCACAGGAGCCATAATGGAACAGATACAAAGAAGAGGCCTCTTTCATTCTCTATGTCAGGCAGGGCCTAAAACATATATATTTTTTTATAACAGCCACTGAGGCATGTAGATTAAACAATCTACCAGCCACTCTGATTTTTTTACCAACCAAAATATTTGATTTGCCATGATTACACCCCAAAAAATGGATGAGCATGCTTAGTAATGTTTCTAAAACAAGAAATGTATTTATAGTAAGAAGTAATATTACTAGATTTTATTTAATATTCTGTGACCTAAGTATTTTAACAAAAATATCAGACAAATGTCTAGCTGCTCCTTTAACGTTACCTTAGTAACAAGGCCACTTGAGTCATCGTGTGTGCCTGTGAGAATGTCTCCAACGATGTCTTTTTTTGCTAGCAGTGGGAGCATACTCAAACAGAAAATCAGCTAAGCTTGTGAACAAAACAATGTAATTAGCCAAGGAACATGAGGAACAAGTCTCACTTCAGTAGATGTTCGAGTAAATTGGACCAACTTTTATGCCTGTGCCCATTGTGTCTAAAAACAAATATTTCAGTGCTCACTGCTCCCCAGAAAGGCAGTGTTGCTGCGCGAGGTGGGATAGCTATAATGTTAGGATTCAGATTTCTTTGTGCATTACCAAAATGGCAGAAATACTTTGAAAACAGCTATCTGCAGCATTTATTTAGCTATAAATTACAACTGCCACTGCCCATACTTGACTATTTCTATTAAAGCCTTGCACTGTAGAGCCCAGAGTGTTGCCACGCCAACGTGGCTGGCGAATTAGACATTCTTTACCGCCAATGCCAAAATCTACCCGCGTTTGGCAGGTGGTGGGTGTTAATTTTAGGCTCTGATGCCATGGTTATTTGTCGTCGTTCCCCCCCCACCCACCCCACCCCAAGTTTTCTGAGCCAAAAAAACAACAACATTTGAAATGATTATGCTTTAAATATTATATCTGTTTGGGCTTCTTGCGGTCAATTTGCAGTGTATACATTATTAGTCATTATGTTCTGGTCCCCCGAACATTCGCTCAAGAAATGATCGACCTGTGGCTGACCCCTGCTTCAGCAGTGGCAATTGGCATAATAGGTGTCTCCTCCCCTTCATCTGATTGGACAATACTTGACAGGTGAAAACAACATGGTGGTAGTAGCTCACCATTTAGACTGGGGTTCACTTGATGGTTTTCATTCAGATCATTGCAGATGAAGACAAGGAGATGTGGAGAGCGTTAACAGAATGAGGACCACCTATTTCCACCAACCAACTATACAGCCATTTGAGATCTCTGTGATTAGAAGGTAGAATTGAAATGTGTTTGTGTTTGCAGGTCAGCCAGTTTGCTGGAGTCGAGCATGCTCCTGAACATCCAGCAGCCTTTTCCCAAGCTAGAGAACACCATCCTGGTCCCCACATCCCCTGAATCGGTGAGTAATTGCAGCACACAACAGATGGCTCGCTTTCATTTGGTAATTGCTAAGGCAGTGTTTCACAACCCTGGTCTTCCAGTTCCCCCAACAGTACACATTCGTACAACCACACATGATAATTCTCATGCCCTCAATGAGTTAAATGAGGTGTGCTTGTCCAAGGCTACAACAACGTGTACTGTTGGGGGTACTGGAGGACCAGGGCTGGGGAACACTGTTGGGGGTACTGGAGGACCAGGGTTGGGGAACACTGTTGGGGGTACTGAAGAACCAGGGTTGGGGAACACTGTTGGGGGTACTGGAGAACCAGGGTTGGGGAACACTGTTGGGGGTACTGAAGAACCAGGGTTGGGGAAACACTGTTGGGGGTACTGGAGGACCAGGGCTGGGGGTACTGGAGGACCAGGGTTGGGGAACACTGTTGGGGGTACTGGAGGACCAGGGCTGGGGGTACTGGAGGACCACGGCTGGGGGTACTGGAGGACCAGGGTTGGGGAACACTGTGCTAAGGGTTGGTATATTATCAAGAACATGTTCTTTAAAATCTGATCCAAAACATTTGCAAATAACAAAGTTGCCATTGTCAATAAAACACACATAATTAACATTCTTTAATAGATAGCTTTGTGTGTGTTGTTCATTGGCATCTGCGTGTTGTTCATTGGCATCTGCGTTATTTGCAACATTTTCAAACCCGATTCAACAGAACATTTTCTAAACAGATTCCACAGCACATGATTGAGAATATAGTATTCTGTTGCTAATATGTCATTCTGACCTGGCTCCCTCAAGAACCTCCTACACAGTCTCTAATACAAAATGTGTGATAGACAATATCCTGTGTGCCCCTAGGTAGAATGATCTGGCTTTTCAGGATGACATTTACAACATCTAGCAATTCAATCTTAAAATCATGAATGGATAAAGTAGCATATATACAGTTGAAGTCGGAAGTTTACATATATTTAGGTTGGGGTCATTAAAATTTGTTTTTCAACCACTCCACAAATTTCTTGTTAACACACAAACTAGAGTTTTGGCAAGTCGCTTAGGACATCTACTTTGTGCATGACACAAGTAATTTTTCCAACAATTTTTTTATAGGCAGATTATTTCACTTTTCTTTTTACAGACAGATTAATTCACTCTGTCACAATTCCAGTCTGTCAGAAGTTTACATACACTAAGTTCACTGTGCCTTTAAACTGCTTGGAAAATGTCAGAAAATGATGTCACAGCTTTAGAAGCTTCTGATAGACTAATTGACAACATTTGAGTCAATTGGAGGTGTACCTGTGGATGTATTTCAAGGCCTATCTTCAAACTCAGTGCCTCTTTGCTTGACATCATGGGAAAATCAAAAGAAATCAGCCAAGACCTCAGAAAAAAAATTGTAGATCTCCACAAGTCTTGTGCATCCTTGGGAGCAATTTCCAAACGCCTGAAGGTACCACGTTCATCTGTACAAACAATAGTACGCAAGTATAAACACCATGGGACCACGCAGCCGTCATACCGCTCAGGAAGGAGACGCGTTCTGTCTCCTAGAGATGAATGTACTTTGGTGCGAAAAGTGCAAATCAATCCCAGAACAACAGCAAAGGACCTTGTGAAGATGCTGGAGGAAAGAGGTACAAAAGTATCTATATTCACAGTAAAACGAGTCCTATATCGACATAACCTGAAAGGCCGCTCAGCAAGGAAGAAGCCACTGCTCCAAAACCGCCATAAAAAAAGCCAGACTATGTTTTGCAACTGCACATGGGGACAAAGATTGTACTTTTTGGAGAAATGTCCTCTGGTCTGGTGAAACAAAAATAGAACTGTTTGGCTATCATGACCATAATGTTTGGAGGAAGAACACCATCCCAACCGTGAAGCACGGGGGTGGCAGCATCATGTTGTGGGGGTGCTTTGCTGCAGGAGTGACTGGTCCACTTCACAAAATAGATGGCATCATGAGGAAGGACAATTATGTGGATATATTGAAGCAACATCTCAAGACATCAGTCAGGAAGTTAAAGCTTGGTCGCAAATGACCCAAGCATACTTCCAAAGTTGCGGCAAAATGGCTTAAGGACAACAAAGTCAAGGTATTGGAGTGGCCATCACAGAGCCTTGACCTCAATCCTATAGAAAATTTGTTGGCAGAACTGAAAAGCGTGTGCGAGCAAGGAGGCCTACAAACCTGACTCAGTTATACCAGCTCTGTCAGGAGGAATGGGCCAAAATTCACCCAACTTATTGTGGGAAGCTTGTGGAAGGCTACCCAAAATGTTTAACCCAAGTTAAATAATTTAAAGGCAATGCTACCAAATACACTCAATTAGTATGTAAACTTCTGACCCACTGGGAATGTGATGAAAGAAATAAAAGCTGAAATAAATCATTCTCTCTACTATTATTCTGATATTTCACATTCGTAAAGTAAAGTGGTGATCCTAACTGACCTAAGACAGGGCATTTTTACTCTGATTAAATATCAGGAATTGTGAAAAACTGAGTTTAAATGTATTTGGCTAAGGTTTATGTAAACTTCAACTGTAGCTGTCTGTAATAACTTTAAAGATGAGGTGATTAATAGATATTTTTTGGTTATTAATAATGGAGCTGATTGTCCCTGGTGCCCCTCCGTAGAATGACCCGTGTCAGGACGACCTGAGCACGCTGGCCAACGTGGTGACGTCACTGGCCCACCTGAACAAGGCCCGGGAGATAAACGATGTTACCGACAACAACGAGCTGATGGGCGCGGAAGACACCCTTAGCAATGGAGACAGCTCTATGACGGATCTCCAAGGAGACGAACAGACTGCCTGTGACATCACCCGGTGAGGAGAGGTTTCATACAGGATTTTTTAAATTTTTTTTTCATGATAAACTTTTTATAAAATGTTAATATAGCCTAAAAAGTCAAGGACACAAAACACCAATACAACTATAGTACAGTCAATTGTGTAATATCATTATGCTACATGAATTGACTAATAGCCGTACTGATCTTATAACCGATAGGTGTATTAGATGTTCTGAGTGTACCAGAAGGATTTTTGGGGTTCTGTATATTATGGGGCTCAAATTGAATCTTTCTGCCACTTTTCAACCTCATATTCATTATCTTCAGCACCAAACCCACATAGTGCTTTTCCCTCACTGGTCCTGTATGTGAATACAGTGCTTTTCCCTCACTGGTCCTGTATGTGAATACAGTGCTTTTCCCTCACTGGTCCTGTATGTGAATACAGTGCTTTTCCCTCACTGGTCCTGTATGTGAATACAGTGCTTTTCCCTCACTGGTCCTGTATGTGAATACAGTGATTTTCCCTCACTGGTCCTGTATGTGAATACAGTGCTTTTCCCTCACTGGTCCTGTATGTGAATACAGTGCTTTTCCCTCACTGGTCCTGTATGTGAATACAGTGCTTTTCCCTCACTGGTCCTGTATGTGAATACAGTGCTTTTCCCTCACTGGTCCTGTATGTGAATACAGTGCTTTTCCCTCACTGGTCCTGTATGTGAATACAGTGTTTTTCCCTCACTGGTCCTGTATGTGAATACAGTGCTTTTCCCTCACTGGTCCTGTATGTGAATACAGTGCTTTTCCCTCACTGGTCCTGTATGTGAATACAGTGCTTTTCCCTCACTGGTCCTGTATGTGAATACAGTGCTTTTCCCTCACTGGTCCTGTATGTGAATACAGTGCTTTTCCCTCACTGGTCCTGTATGTGAATACAGTGCTTTTCCCTCACTGGTCCTGTATGTGAATACAGTGCTTTTCCCTCACTGGTCCTGTATGTGAATACAGTGCTTTTCCCTCACTGGTCCTGTATGTGAATACAGTGCTTTTCCCTCACTGGTCCTGTATGTGAATACAGTGCTTTTCCCTCACTGGTCCTGTATGTGAATACAGTGCTTTTCCCTCACTGGTCCTGTATGTGAATACAGTGCTTTTCCCTCACTGGTCCTGTATGTGAATACAGTGCTTTTCCCTCACTGGTCCTGTATGTGAATACAGTGCTTTTCCCTCACTGGTCCTGTATGTGAATACAGTGCTTTTCCCTCACTGGTCCTGTATGTGAATACAGTGCGTTTCTATGATTTGTGGTTAAAAAGAGAAGAAAGGTCCTAAAGAAATGCTTCTCTGTGACATCACAAGATGGGATTAAATGTTTTTTTTTTTACACTCAAAACCTTCCACGAGTTTCCAGCCAGAGGGAGGGTATTTTCTTGCTTCCTACGTCACCGCAAATCTCTTAGTGTTTGAAAATCTCTGTTTTTAAAATGTTTTAACTCATGGGGTAGAGTTTTTTTTTTACTTAATATAAGTTTATGTGAAAACAGCAGACACTGGTACTGTGCTGGAGATAATGAACGTAAGGTTGAAAAGTGGTGGAATTGCCCTTTAAGGTTCTTAGTTTGACTTGCCGGAGGGGGGGGTGTGTGTGTGTGTGTGTGTGTGTGTGTGTGTGTGTGTGTGTGTGTGTGTGTGTGTGCGCATGCTTAATTAGGTTGCGCCAGACTCGCTGGTTTCAGATTTGTCATCAGAATAACCTTACTGTTAAGCTTGTGTTCTTAGGTAATGTGTTCATCACTGAATCTCAGGTTTACAAAGGAACCGCATTATGATCAGATCTGTTCTTTTATCTATTCATCTTTCCTTAATCCCTCTCTCCTCACCTCCTTCTCAAAATGTATTGAAGAAGGTCTGAGGGGAGGGAACGGTTGAGATGTAGCTGTGGAGATGATGGGTTTTGGACCAATCAAGTTCCAGGAAAAGACTAGACGGTGGAGCCCTCTTAGGGATTATGAACTGATCTGTCCATTTTGTCTCCCCCACCACCCAGAGCGTTTGACACTCTGGCCAAGGCCCTGAACCCTGGGGACGGCTCAGCAGGAGACTCTCTGGAAGCCACCATGCAGCTGATGTCAGGAGACCAGTCTGGCCCCGTGGTGGAGCTGGAGGGGCCTCTACTCTCAGACAGCCACGTCCCCTTCAAGGTGAGGGTCTGGGGCCAACGCCCGTAACACCAAGAGTCCATCCCAAATGGCACCCTATTCCCTATATAGTGCGCTTCTTTTGACCAGAGCCCAATGGGTCTGGGTTAAAAGTAGTGCACTATATAGGGAATAGGGTGCCATTTGGGACACTGCACCTCTCAACGGGACAGGAGCTTACCATAACACCTGATTGAAAGTTCATTCAAATCAAAGTTTATTTCTCACGTGTGCCGAATACAACAGTGAAATGCTTACTTACAGGCTCTAACCAATAGTGCAAAAAAGGTATAAGGTGAACAATAGGTAAGTAAAGAAATAAAAACAACAGTAAAAAGACAGTTGAAAATAAGAGTAGCGAGGCTATATACAGGTAGAGGTTAGTCAGGCTGATTGAGGTAGTATGTACATGTAGATATGGTTAAAGTGACTATGCATATATGATGAACAGAGAGTAGCAGCAGCGTAAAAGAGGGGTTGGTGGGTGGCGGGACACAATGCAGATTGCCCGGTTAGCCAATGTGTGGGGGCACTGGTTGGTCGGGTCAATTGAGGTAGTATGTACATGAATGTATATATGATAAACAGAGAGTAGCAGCAGCGTAAAAGAGGGGTTGGGGGGGGCACACAATGCAAATAGTCCTGGTAGCCATTTGATTACCTGTTCAGAAGTCTTATGACTTGGGGGTAAAAACTGTTGAGAAGCCTTTTTGTCCTAGACTTGGCACTCCGGTACTGCTTGCCATGCGGTAGTAGAGAGAACAGTCTATGACTGGGGTGGGTGGGGTCTTTGACAAGTTTTAGGGCTTTCCTCTGACACCGCCTGGTATAGAGGTCCTGGATGGCAAGCAGCTTAGCCCCAGTGATGTACTGGGCCGTACACACTACCCTCTGAAGTGCCTTGCGGTCGGAGGCCGAGCAATTAAAGTATCTCAGTGTGTCTTTAAAAAGAGTGATTCAAGAATCATGAGGGACTAAGCCAGGATTAATAAAGTGTACTTAATTAATGAATCAAGTTTCAGACTTGTCTCTAATGATGTCTAGGCCCATTCTTTCTCCCTCATGTCATGCCGTCTCTCTTTCTCTATCGCTACCTCATGTTTAACATGTTTGGAATGGTTGGAGTAGTGGTAGGATTGTGAGGCTGAGACGTTTAGAAACTGCTCAAGTCTCTCCTATCTATTTATCTCTCTCTTATCTATCGCTCTCTCTATCCCTCTATCTCTAGCTGATGATGCCGTTGCCCATGCCGGAGTACCTTAATGTGAACTACATCTGTGAGTCAGCCTCGCGACTCCTCTTCCTGTCCATGCACTGGGCACGCTCCATACCTGCCTTCCAAGCCTTGGGGTGAGTACCTAGCTACGTGCGTACCGCTGTGATTCTATTAGTCTACATTCATCTATCTAATGTAGTTGTAAACTTATATATCTGTTTAACCAAAATGCAGATCAATTGTGTGTGTTATCCTCCATGATTTTAAAATAGTGTATCCATTCTGTTAAATTATCAAATACAATGCTAAATCATCAAGTAAAAATATACCTTATCATATTAAATATAGTTTAGCGTGGAGGAGTGGTATATTGGCCAATTATCACAAACCCCCGAGGTGCCTAATTGCTATTATAAACTGATTACAAATGTAATTACAGCAGTACAACTAAACGTTTTGATATACCATGGCTTTCAGCCAATCAGAATTCAGGGCTCAAACCATCCAGTTTTCTAATTTAATTTCTATCTCCCAGTGGTCAGGATAATGACATTAACCTGATGAAGGCGTGTTGGAACGAGCTGTTTGCTCTGGGCCTGGCTCAATGCTCCAATGTCATGAATGTCTCCACCATCCTGGCTGCCATCATCAACCACCTTCAGACCAGCCTACAAGATGGTACAGGAGGTGATGGTAAAAATGAATACAATATTCATCACAATATTTACAATCATTGCCAGCAAGATGCTTTTAGGTCTTGGGTTTGGATTGGCATGAGGGAGGGTTGTATAACTTCATGTTCTATGTATTTCTGTTTGCTGATGATTTATTATTGCTAAATAAAAGATGAATTACCATTAAAGTGTCTACAAAGCAGCATGTATTATCATGTTTCATTGACTTGTCTCCCCCCCCCCTACAGAGAAGCTGTCCCCAGAGAGAGTGAAGCTGGTCATGGAACACATCTGGAGGATGCAGGAGTTCTGTAACAGCATGGCCAAGCTATCCCCTGACGTTTATGAATACGCCTACCTTAAAGCCATCATCCTCTTCAGCCCTGGTGAGTAGGGGGAGGAGGGGAGAAGAGAGGAGCTTTAGAGGTTAATTATGGATTGTTGTCATGAAAGAACTATGCATGATGCAACTCACTGCTGCGAAAAAGTGATATCGTTGGCCACGTCCCAGAGCATCTGCAAAGAAAAAAACAACCGCGCACAAAATCATCACACAACGCCCACCCGGCCTGGCCAAGTGTTTAACACGTCACCAACCGCATCAATAGGATGCAGTGTGACTGCTTTGAAGATGGCCTGGAACACAGCCATTGGTTTAAACATGCACACAGTGACTCTTATGCAGTAACATGACGAATTGTTCTGTGGATAAAAACTGTGTGTGTCCCTGTGGCATATTAAGCCGTCCAGTCTCGCTGCGGTACGGTTCTGGTGTGCCATGGCTGCAGACAGTGACTCTGTGGTTGTGTATGTGGCCAGCTGGGAGGTGCTGGCTGCTTTTAAGGGACCCGCTGAGACGACACGCTGACTGGCTAGATTTCTATCACACTCTGAGAAAGATGAGTCAAGATGACCATGACTGTTGGGCTGCTTCGTCTTACCCTGGTGTCTGATGGGAAAACAAAAGAGAAGGTGCCTCTGTACTTTCACACCTTCTTAGTGTAGCTGCTTGCTGCCAGTCAGCAAGGAGGGAGAGTGGGAAGAGAAGAGAACAGGCCAGCCATTATTTTTCTTTACAGTTCTGTAACCTAGGAGTTATGCCTACCTCAAAGACCTCTCTTCAGTACTGCTTGGGGGATTGGAGTAGTTTCATTATGTAAATGATGGGGGGAAAAAGTGCTGATGAAAGAGAAAAGGAAGGATATGTGATGTAATTCATTGTCGGGGAAAAGTGCTGTAATTGGTTTAAACGTGTGCACCGTATGCATCAACATGACCTGTTCTCTGCTACACACCACCACTTAGTGTAGCTAGGTGCTGCCAGTCAGACAACAGTTCCCAGATTCTCAGCAAACTATTCAAACAAAGTGATGTAACTCAGGTCTCTCTATGGGTTAACTATTTAAACAAAGGGAAATAACTCAGGTCTCTCTATGGGTTAACTATTTAAACAAAGGGAAATAACTCAGGTCTCTCTATGGGTTAACTATTTAAACAAAGGGAAATAACTCAGGTCTCTCTATGGGTTAACTATTTAAACAAAGGGAAATAACTCAGGTCTCTCTATGGGTTAACTATTTAAACAAAGGGAAATAACTCAGGTCTCTCTATGGGTTAACTATTTAAACAAAGGGAAATAACTCAGGTCTCTCTATGGGTTAACTATTTAAACAAAGGGAAATAACTCAGGTCTCTCTATGGGTTAACTATTTAAACAAAGGGAAATAACTCAGGTCTCTCTATGGGTTAACTATTTAAACAAAGGGAAATAACTCAGGTCTCTCTATGGGTTAACTATTTAAACAAAGGGAAATAACTCAGGTCTCTCTATGGGTTAACTATTTAAACAAAGGGAAATAACTCAGGTCTCTCTATGGGTTAACTATTTAAACAAAGGGAAATAACTCAGGTCTCTCTATGGGTTAACTATTTAAACAAAGGGAAATAACTCAGGTCTCTCTATGGGTTAACTATTTAAACAAAGGGAAATAACTCAGGTCTCTCTATGGGTTAACTATTTAAACAAAGGGAAATAACTCAGGTCTCTCTATGGGTTAACTATTTAAACAAAGGGAAATAACTCAGGTCTCTCTATGGGTTAACTATTTAAACAAAGGGAAATAACTCAGGTCTCTCTATGGGTTAACTATTTAAACAAAGGGAAATAACTCAGGTCTCTCTATGGGTTAACTATTTAAACAAAGGGAAATAACTCAGGTCTCTCTATGGGTTAACTATGTACATAAAGGGAGAGTTATTATCAATACTGGAGAGTTGCGCCCTTTCCTTTTGTTGAATCAAATTGTTCTGTCTGTCTTTGCCAAGAAATGTTTGATATGAAAACGCCTACTGCAAAATATAATAGACGACTATAGTGGAGGAGAACGGCGACTATAATCCCCCCCCACATTCTGAAATTGCATTTTTGTGGTCCCCCCCTGGTTTTATTATTGGAATGTGATACAAAACGAGGCAACGGTGTGCCGAGCGGTCGGGTACAAAACTATAATAGCGGTGAAATGGAAACGTGCACATTGTCAGGGACAGTTGTTTGGTAACCATGGTGACTGATTCTGTGTTTCTCTTTGCTGTAGACCACATTTCCTTTTATTTAACGTGTGTGTGTGTGTGTGTGTGTGTGTGTGTGTGTGTGTGTGTGTCGTAGACCACCCAGGTATAGACAACACCCTACAGATTGAGCGTTTCCAGGAGAAAGCCTACATGGAGCTACAGGATTATGTAACTCGTACCTACCCTGAAGACTCATATCGGTCAGTAACGTCTCATTACGCATCACTACATCTCATTACGCATCGCTACGTCTCATTATAACATCTCATTACGCATCGCTACGTCTCATTACGCATCACTACATCTCATTATAACATCTCATTATAACATCTCATTATAACATCTCACTATGTCTCACTGTACATCACTGGCAAAGCATTGTGCTCTCTCTCTCTCTGTATCACTCTCTCTCTCTCTCTCTCTCTCTGTATCACTCTCTCTCTCTCTCTCTCTCTCTGTATCACTCTCTCTCTCTCTCTCTGTATCACTCTCTCTCTCTCTCTCTCTCTCTCTCTCTCTGTATCACTCTCTCTCTCTGTATCACTCTCTCTCTCTGTATCACTCTCTCTCTCTCTCTGTATCACTCTCTCTCTCTCTCTGTATCACTCTCTCTCTCTCTCTGTATCACTCTCTCTCTCTCTCTGTATCACTCTCTCTCTCTCTCTGTATCACTCTCTCTCTCTCTGTATCACTCTCTCTCTCTCTCTGTATCACTCTCTCTCTCTCTGTATCACTCTCTCTCTCTCTCTGTATCACTCTCTCTCTCTCTGTATCACTCTCTCTCTCTCTGTATCACTCTCTCTCTCTCTGTATCACTCTCTCTCTGTATCTCTCTCTGTATCTCTCTCTGTATCACTCTCTCTCTCTCTCTGTATCACACTCTCTCTCTCTCTCTCTGTATCACTCTCTCTCTCTCTGTATCACTCTCTCTGTATCTCTCTCTCTCTCTCTCTGTATCACTCTCTCTCTCTCTGTATCACTCTCTCTCTCTCTGTATCACTCTCTCTCTCTCTGTATCTCTCTCTGTCTCTTCTCAATTAAACTGTCAAATTGAAATGCTTTATTGTCATGGAATGTATGGATATATTGTCCATTAATAACAGCCCTCCCTCTTTCCCCTCAGGTTATCCAAGCTGCTGCTTCGTCTTCCTGCCCTGCGGCTGATGAGTGCAGCGGTGACAGAGGAGCTGTTCTTTACTGGCCTCATCGGCAACGTGCAGATAGACAGCATCATCCCTTACATCCTCAAGATGGAGTCCACTGACTACAACAGCCAGGTGGGCACTGGCGTCTGACCTCTGACCTGAACCCGCTCCGACCCTGGTCTAACACGGCAACCACCAGCGTCACAAGGTCACCATGGTGAACAGCATCACCTGTTCACCATGGCAACATCACCTGCAGGCCAATGTAGGTCAAACAGCCATGGAAACGTTAACATTCTTAAGGGGGGGGTGAAACTGCAGGGTCGTGTTCATTAGGGCACACCGTTAGCAAAACGTTTTGCGACGAACAATGAAAAGGAGCATTTATTTTATTGGACAAGTTCAGGTAGTACCTGCCTGTTTTTTCCCTTTGTTTTCGGACAATTTTCTTTCCGTTTGGTGCCAACTGAACAGGAACCAGTTTGGTTGCATTTTGACCACCTCCCCTCAACAGAATCTAAAGGTTTTCTCAATGGAATCTGATGACGACTTCCTCAATGCTGAAACAATCCTCCTCTTTGCCCCCCCCCCCCCTGAATATACCTTAGCTCAGAAGACTATTTAGTACACACAGATCGAGGTTATAGCTGGCTTGCCTAGCGTTGTCCATTCACGAAATGAACTTTGAATCAGTCAAGCATCGTAGAGATGTTTTATTCATGTGTACAGCATTATTTTATTCTTCATCCTTTCGTTTTGTGTTTCTGATTTTGTTTGTATTTTGATGAGTGAACGGACAGAGGAGCCGTTTGCTTTTTTTCAACAGCTCCCTCATTTGCTTTCAACTTGCGCTTTTTTTATTTTGTAAAAATTTGAATTGCGTTTGTCATGATGATGAGGATGATGATGATATTTGGTCAGTGTATTAAGGTTATAACCATTTTTAGATGGTATAGTTTGTTTGCCAGTCCGAAGGAACAGGCTTGCATCATGAGTCGACTCTTCTTGAACGTGGAACATATGGAATATGCAACATGTGGAACTCATAGAATCGTGTGTGTGTGTGTGTATATATAAATATGTATATAGAAAGAAATGAAGAAAAAGCTATCATGGGCAATAGCTTATTACAAGAATTCCAGCATTTGGACATGTACATGTAGTTACTAAAACAGTTGTGACGTCATTTGAAAATAAAATTGGAACTTTCAATGGTCAATCACATTTATTTTACAATAAATAAATAAAAAATCACCTTTTCAATTAGGTGTTTCATTTTATGATTACTGCATTAGCTTTTCACATCAAAGGGGAATTGTGTTATGGCGTCACTTGAGCGACGCACGATACTTTTGTGTACATACTGTATGTGGCCACTCCTTCAGATAAGTGGATTCGGTTATTTCAGCCACACCCATTGCTGACAGGTGTATAAAATCGAGCACAAAGCCATGCAATCTCCATAGACAAACATTTTGCCGTAGTGTGGCCTTATTGAAGAGCTTAGTGACTTTCAACGTGGCACCATCATAGGCTGCCACCTTTCCAACAAGTCAGTTTGTCAAATTTCTTCCCAACTAGAATGGACCCGGTCAACTGTAAGTGCTGTTATTGTGAAGTGGAAATGTCTAGGAGCAACAACGACTCAGCGGTAAGCCACACAAGCTCACAGAACGGGGACTGCCGAGTGCTGAAGCGTGTAGAGCGTGAAAATCGTCTTTCCTCAGTTGTAACACTCATTACTGAGTTCCAAACTGCCTCTGGAAGCAACGTCAGCACAAGAACTGTTTGTCGGAAGCTTTGTGAAATGGTTTTCTATGACCAAGCAGCCGCACACAAGCATAAGATCACCATGTGCAATGCCAAGCATCGGTTGGAGTGGTGTAAAGCTCACCGCCTCTGGCGTCATGAATCATGCTTCACCATCTGGCAGTCTGATGGACGAATCTGTGTTTGGCAGATGCCAGGAAAACGCTACCTGCCCGAATGCGTAGTGCCAACTATAAAGTTTGGATGAGGAATAATCTTGGGCAGTTTTTCATGGTTTGGGCCACTTAGATCCAGTGGAGGGAAATCCTAACACTACAGCATATAATGACATTCTAGACGATTCTGTGCTTCCAACTTTGTGGCACCAGTTTGGGGAAGGCCCTTTCCTGTTTCAGCATGACAATTCCCCCGTGCACAAAGCGAGGTCCATACAGAAATGGTTTGTCTAGATTGGTGTGGAAGAATTTGACTGGCCTTCACAGAGCCCTGACCTCAACCCCGTTGAACACCTTCGGGATGAATTGGAATGCCGACTGCGAGCCAAGACTAATTGCCCAACATCAGTGCCCGACCTCACTAATGCTCTAATGGCTGAATGGAAGCAAGTCCCCGCAGCAATGATCCAACATTTAGTGGAAAGCCTTTCCAGAAGAGTGGAGGCTGTTATAGCAGCAAAGGGGGGGATCAACTCAATATTAATGCCCATGATTTTAGAATGAGATGTTCGACGAGCAGGTGTCCACATACTTTTAGTAATGTAGTGTACGATGGTGGTTCAACTGGTCTGTACAGGTAGGTTAGGCTACATTCAGGGTAAATTAGGAGGCAGAGAAAATCCCGGAGCTCAATGACTTTACATATGGGGCCGGTTTCCCAGATACTGATCAAAGTCTTGGATTCAAAATCAATGGCGATTCTACACATAAAGTGCTTTATAGTCCAGGACCCTGCTTAATCTGACTCTGGGAAACCTGACTTTAAGATGTATTGATGGTGACCCCTCCAAGCTTTTATTGGTATTCAAGAAGTTGGATAACTATTTTATGGAATGCCTGTGATGCAATTCCATGGTAAAAGAATGATGATGACACTTGGTGTGTTCGTAAATTCAATCTGGAGTGCCAGAGTGGCCACTGGGAGTTCGTAAATTCAGAGTGTTTTGCTCTCGGAGCGTTCAGAGCGCACACTGGACGCTCTGGTCGAGGAGTAGGGCTGATCCGAGCGTTCTGACCTCACAACGGCTGTCAAGGACCCAAGCTAACTGGCTAATGTTGGCTAGCTTTCTAGCTACTTCCAGACAAATGAGAGACCACCTCACTCTGACCATTTTACTCTCCCTAGCAGAGCTGGTTAGGCTGTTTTCATGTTATCCAGAGCGTTGGTGACTGTAACTGCTGCTGGCAACAATTTAATTGCGCTTTTTTTTGCTGACGTTTACTGACATTGGCCATATTCAACGGGTGTTCAGCGTTTGTAAATGTGTCAATTATTCTGCGCTCTAGCACACTCAGACGAGTGCTTTGAAATTGGAGTAGAAGGCCAGAGTGAATTTACTAACGCCCCTTAATGACGTAACCATTTAGCTGAGATTATGTTTACAATTATGTTTCCCAATTCACCCCATCTGCAGATCAATATCAGGGCAATTCCATGGTAACAAAATCCACGGTAACAGATCTTTCACTTTTTAAAATGTATGTCAAACAAAAACCAATGATTGCAAAGTTAAACAAACCATACAACTCAATGCACAAGGATGAATTTGAACCGTTTCCACCAAAAATTGTGCAAAACCACATTTACTTGAATAACAGTGCAGAATGACGGTTTGCTCTGTTTTTGCCGTCATTCTGTTACCAAACTTTGCATCTGCACTATTCTTCAAGTACATTGCATTCGGAAAGTATTCAGACCACTTCCGTTTTTCCACATTTTGTTACGTTACAGCCTTATTATAAAATGTATTCAATATTTTTTTTTTACCTCATCAATCTACACACAATACCCCATAATGACAAAGCAAAAACAGGTTTTCAGAAATGTTTGTAAATGTATTACAAATAAAAAACACACCTTATTTACATAAGTATTCAGACCCTTTGCTATGGGACTCGAAATTGAGCTCAGGTGCATCCTGTTTTCATTTATCATCCTTGAGATGTTTCTACAACTTTATTGGAGTCCACCTGTGGTAAAGTCAATTGATTGGACATGATTTGGAAAGGCACACACCTGTCTATATAAGGTCCTACAGTTGACAGTGCATGTCAGAGCAAAAACCAAGCCATGAGGTCGAAGGAATTGTCCGTAGAGCTCCGAGACAGAATCATGTCGAGGCACAGATCTGAGGAAGGGTACAAAAACATTTATGTAGCATTGAAGGTCCCCAAGAACACAGTGGCCTCCATCATTCTTAAATGGAAGAAGTTTGGAACCACCAAGACTCTTCCTAGAGCTGGCCACACGGCCAAACTGAGCAATTGGGGGAGAAGGGCCTTGGTCAGGGAGGTGACCAAGACGGAAGCCACTCCTCAGTTAAAGCACGACAGCCCACTTGGAGTTTGCCAAAAGGCACCTAAATGACTGTCAGACCATGAAAACAAGATTTTCTGGTCTGACGAAACCAAGATCGAACTCTTTGGCCTGAATGCCGAGCGTCACATCTGGAGGAAACCTGGCACCATCCCTCAGGTGATGCATGGTTGCCTCTATAATGCTGTGGGGATGTTTTTCAGCTGCAGGGACAGGAAGACTAGTCAGGATTGAGGGAAAGATGAACGGAGCAAAGTACAGAGAAATCCTTAATGAAAACCTGCTGGAGAGTGCTCAGGACCTCAGACTGGAGTGAAGTTTCACCTTCCAACAGGACAACGACCCTAAACACACAGCCAAGACAACACAGGAGTGGCTTCAGGACAAGTCTCTGAATGTCCTTGAGTGCCCCAGTCAGTGCCCGGACTTGAATCGAACATCTCTGGAGAGACCTGAAAATAGCTGTGCAGCGACGCTCCCCATCCAACCTGACAGAGCTTGAGAGGATCTGCAGAGAAGAATGGGAGAAACTCCCCAAATCCAAAATACAGTTGTGCTTGTAGTGTCATACCCAAGAAGACTCGAGGCTGTAATCACTGCCAAAGGTGCTTCAACAAAGTACTGAGTAAAGGGTCTGAATACTTATGTACATGTGATATTTCAGTTTATTTTTTTTTATAAATTTGCTACATTTTATTAAACCCGTTTTTGCTTTGTCATTATGGGTAATGTGTGTAGATTGATGAGGATTTAACTTTTTTTTAAATCCATTTTAGAATAAGGCTGTAACGTAACAAAAAGTAGAAAAAGTCAAGGGGTCAGACTACTTTCCGAATGCACTGTAAATCTGTTTTTATGCACATTTTCTGTAGATATTCTTTAAATTAATCCTTATGCATAGAGTTAGTTTGTTTAACTTTGCAATCATAGATTTTTGTCTGACGTACATTTTAAAGGGAAAAATCTGAGTCTGCATCATTCTGTTACCATAGAATTTCACTGATATTGATCTGTAGATAAGGTGAATTGGAGGTATACACATGCTCTCAGCTAAATGGTTACATCAAGTGTCCCATTTGCCTGTCCAACCCATACCCCCACTTGTATTCTGAGAGGCTATAAGCTATAAAGCTAAGAGATCTGTCTATAAGCAGCTTTATATAGGCTATGTATAGCAGCTAAAAGAGTCTATAGCGCAAAGGCTATAAGCATTTAAATTGTAATAGAATTTGAAAGAAGTGATATTGCTTAATTTCATACAGTTTTAGTAGGTGATACACGACATGAGAATTGCAATTTCTATTGATCATGCTGCTGGACTGATGTTGCGGTTTCTTTAAATTGGGAAGGTCACCAATCTGCATCAATGTTCTCTCTGTGAGGATCAGAAAAGGGGCAATGATTTACCCACAATGCAGTCTTCCAGAGTCCCAGATGCTATTTCTGGTAGATTGGGTCTTCTTGGTGCAGCATTTCTGTTTGAAATGTTTTGCAGTGGTGGCCACGATTAAAAATCTATATAGGGGAAACACTATTATTATATATATCTGTTATCCAACCACAGATTATTTCCATATCTGTACCTTGAATCTTTTCAATAATGCAAAATGTGTATCTCAAGGTATCTGATGGCTTCTTCTGGTGTTTATTATCAGTCTAATGTCTAAGGTGGAAGAAGCGTCAGTGAAAGGGAGGGCATAGACTTACAGTTAGTCCTATTTGTCAATCAATATTTTATGAGAGGGTAGCAGTGACACACACACACACACAGACACACACACACACACACACACACAACCCCTTATACACCCCTGTGTGTGTGTGTGTGTGTGTGTGTGTGTGTGTGTGTGTGTGTGTGTGTGTGTGTGTGTGTGTGTGTGTGTGTGTGTGTGTGTGTGTGTGTGTCACTATGACCCTGTCTACGCACACTGACTGTAGCCCTAATCCCTGCTTTGCTGTAGCCACCTGGTGAACGTGTCCTACTAATGAAACTCATTGGTAAGCACATTAAAACTTGATGACCTAGTGAATACGTTGCTGGCTTGTGTTTGTCAGGTAGCCAGGGATCCAATATCCTCGTATCTGATTGTACCGATTCTGCAAGGCTCCCGAGTGGCGCAGCGGTCTAAGGCACTGCATCTTAGTGCAAGAGGTATCACTACAGTCCCTGGTTCGAATCCAGGCTGTATCACATCCAGCCGTGATTGGGAGTCCCATAGGGGACTTGGCCCACCGTCGTCCAGGGTAGGCCGTCATTCTAAATAAGAATATGTTCTGAACTGACTTGCCTAGTTAAAGGATAAATAAATAAAAAAGGTCCCTATTGTATTATCAATCAATTGCCTTTTGGTAGTGGGACTATCTCATACTGCATTACGCTGTATTCAAAAAGGAATCTCAGTGTAGAAGTGCTGATCTAGGATCAGGTCCTCCCCTGTACATATAATCAAAACTGATCCTATATCAGCACTCTGACTCTTTATGAGTATGGGGCCTGATCTAGGATCAGGTCTTCCCCTGTCCATATAATCAAAACTGATCCTATATCAGAACTCTGACTCTTTATGAGTATGGGGCCTGATCTAGGATCAGGTCTTCCCCTGTCCATATAATCAAAACTGATCCTATATCAGCACTCTGAGTATGGGCCCTGTTCTCTGTCTGTGTTCATTCTGGTGACCCATCACTCAAAAAATATGTTTTTTGCATGTAACCAAAATGGCATCCTTTTTCCTTTATAGTGCACTATTTTTGACCATGGCTCTGGTCCCTATTCCCTTTATAGTGCACTACCAGGGCTCTGGTCCCTATTCCCTTTATAGTGCACTACCAGGGCTATGGTCCCTATTCCCTATATAGTGCACTACCAGGGCTATGGTCCCTATTCCCTTTATAGTGCACTACCATGGCTCTGGTCCCTATTTCCTATATAGTGCACTACCAGGGCTATGGTCCCTATTTCCTATATAGTGCACTACCATGGCTCTGGTCCCTATTCCCTATATAGTGCACTACCATGGCTCTGGTCCCTATTCCCTATATAGTGCACTACCAGGGCTATGGTCCCTATTCCCTATATAGTGCACTACCATGGCTCTGGTCCCTATTCCCTATATAGTGCACTACCAGGGCTCTGGTCACTATTCCCTATATAGTGCACTACCAGGGCTCTGGTCCCTATTCCCTATATAGTGCACTACCATGGCTCTGGTCCCTATTCCCTATATAGTGCACTACCAGGGCTCTGGTCCCTATTCCCTATATAGTGCACTACCAGGGCTCTGGTCCCTATTCCCTATATAGTGCACTACCAGGGCTCTGGTCCCTATTCCCTATATAGTGCACTACCAGGGCTCTGGTCCCTATTCCCTATATAGTGCACTACCAGGGCTCTGGTCCCTATTCCCTATATAGTGCACTACCAGGGCTATGGTCCCTATTCCCTATATAGTGCACTACCAGGGCTCTGGTCACTATTCCCTATATAGTGCACTACCAGGGCTCTGGTCCCTATTCCCTATATAGTGCACTACCAGGGCTCTGGTCCCTATTCCCTATATAGTGCACTACCAGGGCTCTGGTCCCTATTCCCTATATAGTGCACTACCAGGGCTCTGGTCACTATTCCCTATATAGTGCACTACCAGGGCTCTGGTCCCTATTCCCTATATAGTGCACTACCAGGGCTCTGGTCCCTATTCCCTATATAGTGCACTACCAGGGCTATGGTCAAAAGTAGTGCACTATATAGGGAATAGGGTGTCATTTCAGGCACAACCCCAAGCCTCACCAATAAATCAAGAGAGGAAGGATTACAGCGACAACACGCCTGTGTGGATTACAGATAAGGTATTCTATTCAGGTAGTAAGACTTCCAACACCTTCAAAGCTCATTTATATTTTCACAGTTTCACAGTCGGAGAACCACCGAGTTGGGCGGATGAAACTAGTCGTGAACACTAAGCAATCTACATGAATACATAAATGAAAAAGGCTTGTGGGACTTGGCCAAGACTAGAATGGTTGGCCTGTTCCCAATCTCATGGCCTCTGGTCCTGCTAGGGTGGATCTCTTTGCGCAAAGAGTAAACACTCAAGGCACTGTCCTTTGTCCTTTTTGTTTCTAGTCCTTAATTGCTTTGAGGGCTAGCTTTGTTTGATTTGATACTGGCTCCAGGGGGAATGGGTTAGATAAGGTGTGCGTGTGTGTGTGTGCGTGTGTGTGTGTGTGTGTGTGTGTGTGTGTGTGTGTGTGTGTGTGTGTGTGTGTGTGTGTGTGTGTGTGTGTGCGTGTGAGAAGAGACTACTGTAGCAGCCTACATTTGTCCTTTCAGATTGTATTATGGTGACATCAGTTTCTGTTGTTTAACATGTTTGGAATGGTTGGAGTAGTGATAGGATTATGATAGGCTGAGACGTTTAGAAACTGCTCAAGTCACTGTCACCAGTATGGTGGAGGGTGGAATGAAAGCAGGAAAATGTTAGAACGACACGCATGACACCCAAACCGATATTTCATTTCAGAATGTAATTAGGCAAGGGTTTGGTTAAGGTTAGGGTTAGGGTAAAGGCCAGTTGTAGGTTTTGGCCGGTCGGTTTAAACGTCGGTTGTGTCGTTAACCTCACCCACGGTAGAAGGATAGGGTTAACCTCCTGCTCCGCAGACCTTCAGCAGGGCGGAGTCTGAGGGCACATTGTTCAGTGTTTTCGGCTTTGGAAAGAGAGAGAATGGTCATATCAGTCTGTGTGAAGGGTCGGTCGACAAGGATCGTGTCAGACTACAAATGATGAAACATCGTTAACGGAACACTACACCGACTCCAATTCCTAAACCCAACCGCGAAACCGACTCGGTGATTATGGCCACCGCTGACTCAGCAGTGAGAAGTTTATCAGAAGTCGAAAAATACCTTAACAGCCGGAACGAAATGGTAATAACGACCTTTTCTCATGATTTCTTCTACTCCACATAGCCTACGCTGCTTAAACATAGGAGGCATTGTACTGTATCGTCATCATAATGCAGCGAAGGCATCAATATGCGAACACCTGCCGTGTCCCAGTTTTCGGTCAAATCTGATTTTACTCTTCTGGGTCGGTCATTTCTTATGTAGGCTTTTACGCCCAGGAACTGCTCTGCTATCTTAGCGTATTGAGGCTCTCTAGTATGTAGGCTACATTGTGTACCATTGCTTGTGTTCATTACGTTTTAGGTTAACTTGGAGGTGTTTACCTGATTTTCATTTAGCATTCAATTATTTTCAGTCCTGTTCATATTTTAACAGATTTTTATAACACAATCATACCATTCAGAATTGCCTAATACATGTTTGGTTGATATTTGAGAAAATAAGAAAATTGTATCTAACTGTGATTTTATTTTTTAACAGTAAAAAAAAAAAACAGTATAATTTTTTTTGTTTCAATGCAAAGTGCCCTTCTCCTGTTGTCGAAAGCAATGTTCTGTTCTCTCTTCTCGGTTCCGTTTTCTGTTCTTCTGTTCTGATCTCTTGCAATGGTTACTGCTCCAAATGACAGCTGGATAGACATGTTAGGAGTCAGATAAATGTTTTAACAGCTGGAGAGTTTTAGCTCGTTCCATGTTATTACAATGTTACAGCTGCACAAGTATTATCAAATCCCCCAGGGTCTTATTGAGTAACATGGACTTGTGCACATTATGTAAACGACTTGAGCACTTGGTAAATGTATTGATAGTTTACACCTTATTCGCAGTAGAGGATAAAACAACCTTATGTTTCAAGATGCATTTAAATGGTTGTAAATATCAGAGTGGCACAATTAAGGAAGTCATTGTTGAACACTGATCCTAATAGTAGGCCATCATGCAAATCTAAAACAAAACCGGTCTTCTCTTATAGGCCACACACACACACACACACACACACACACACACACACACACACACACACACACACACACACACACACACACACACACACACTGTTTCCTCCTCCATGGTGTGTCTCGTGATTGTTTGTGAAGACATTACAAACCAGAAAATCACTCAACTGTTAAAGCGAGAGCAAGTTGTTTCTCTTTCTCCTGTAGCGATCGTGCCTTCAGGGCAAATTACATTTCATGGATTAACTGATTTGTATGACTGTTGACTGACTGTGTCACGCCCAGACCTTAGAGAGCCGTTTTATTTCTCTATTTGGTTAGGTCAGGGTGGGCATTCTATGTTGTCTATTTCTTTGTTTTTGGCAGAGTATGGTTCCTAATCAGAGACAGCTGTCTATCGTTGTCTCTGATTGGGAACCATACTTAGGCAGCCTTTTCCCACCTGTGTTTTGTGGTTAGTTGTTTTTGGTTTCGTATCTGTACCTGACAGAACTGTGCGCTTTCGTTTAATTTTTGTTTGAGTGTTTTTGGTGAAAATAAAACATCATGAACACTTTCCACGCTGCACTTTGGTCTCATTCCGACGACAGCCGTTACAGACTGGTTATTTCCAGGCAGTTTATCATGTTTGAACCTGAGTGATGTCTTGACCTGGATGTTAAAAGTGTCAAGTCCAAAGTTCCTTTTATTACTTCAGTCACTGTCTCACCTCTCCTTCACAATATGAGTAATAAATTAACATCCACATGGTTCATCTTGTCAGTTTTTACATTTATCACCTCAATTATAGCTACACAGATCCCACTTCAAGTCAAATTTTATTAGTCACATGCGCTGAATACAACAGGTGTAGACCTTACTGTGAAAACAAGGCAGTTCAAGAAATAGAGTTAAGAAAATATTTACTAAATAAACTAAGGTATAAAATAAAAAGTAACACAATAAAATATCAATATCGAGGCTATAAACAGTGGGTACCGAGTGCGGGGGTACAGGTTAGTCGAGGTAATTTGTTAATGTAGGTAGGGGTAAAGTAATATACAGCGGTAGGTAGGGGTAAAGTAATATACAGCGGTAGGTAGGGGTAAAGTAATATACAGCGGTAGGTAGGGGTAAAGTAATATACAGCGGTAGGTAGGGGTAAAGTAATATACAGCGGTAGGTAGGGGTAAAGTAATATACAGCGGTAGGTAGGGGTAAAGTAATATACAGCGGTAGGTAGGGGTAAAGTAATATACAGCGGTAGGTAGGGGTAAAGTAATATACAGCGGTAGGTAGGGGTAAGTAATATACAGCGGTAGGTAGGGGTAAAGTAATATACAGCGGTAGGTAGGGGTAAAGTAATATACAGCGGTAGGTAGGGGTAAAGTAATAAACAGCGGTAGGTAGGGGTAAAGTAATATACAGCGGTAGGTAGGGGTAAAGTAATATACAGCGGTAGGTAGGGGTAAAGTAATAAACAGCGGTAGGTAGGGGTAAAGTAATATACAGCGGTAGGTAGGGGTAAAGTAATATACAGCGGTAGGTAGGGGTAAAGTAATATACAGCGGTAGGTAGGGGTAAAGTAATAAACAGCGGTAGGTAGGGGTAAAGTAATAAACAGCGGTAGGTAGGGGTAAAGTAATAAACAGCGGTAGGTAGGGGTAAAGTAATATACAGCGGTAGGGGGTTGGGGGGGGGGTGTCAATGTAAATAGTCTGGTTGGCCATTTGATTAATTGTTCAGCAGTCTTATGGCTTGGGGGTAGAAGCTGTTAAGAAGCCTTTTGGACCTAGACTTGGCGCTTTGGTACCTCTTGCCGTGAGGTAGCAGAGAGAAACGTTTATGACGGGTGACTGGAGTCTTTGGAAAAAAAATTGGGCCTTCTTCTGACACCGCCTAGTATATAGGTCCTGGATGGCAGGAAGCTTTGCCCCAGTGATGTACTGGGCCGTATGCACTACCCTCTGTAGCGGCTTATTGTCAGATGCCAAGCATTTGCCGTACCAGGCGGTGATGCAACCAGTCAGAATGTAGAACCAGTCAGCTGTAGAACTTTTTGAGGATCCGGGGACCCATGACAAATCTTTTCAGTCACCTGAGGGGGAAAGGATTTTGTCGCGCCCTCTTCACGACTGTCTTGGTGTGTTTGAACCATGATAGTTCGTTGGTGATGTGGACACCAAGGAACTTGAAACTCTTGACCCGCTCCACTACAGCCCTGTCGATGTGAATGGGGCGTGTTTGGCCCTCCTTTTCCTGTAGTCCACGATCAGCTCCTTTGTCTTGCTCATGTTGAGTGAGAGGTTGTTGTCCTGGCACCACACTGCCAGTTCTCTGACCTCCCTATAGGCTGTCTCATCGTTGTCGGTGACCAGGCCTACCACTGTTGTGTTGTCAGCAAACTTAATAATGGTGTTGGAGTTTTGCTTGGCCACGCAGTCGTGGGTGAACAGGGAGTACAGGAGGGGACTAAGCAGGCACCCCTGAGGGCCCCCTGTGTTGTGGATCAGTGTGGCAGATGTGTTGTTACCTACCCTTACCACCTGGGGGGCGGCCCGTCAGGAAGTCCAGGATCCAGTTGCAGAGGGAGGTGTTTAGTCCCAGGGTCCTCAGTTTAGTGATTAGCTTTGTGGGCACTATGGTTTTGAACGCTGAGCTGTAGTCAGTCAACAGCATTCTCACATAGGTGTTTATTTTGTCCAGGTGGGAAAGGGCAGTGTGGAGTGCGATTGAGATTGCATCATCTGTGGATCTGTCTAACACCAATGTCCTTAATGCATTGCACTGGGCTGCAGTCCAACTGTAGGCCTATACTTGATATACTTTATAGACAAATGTATCTGCATTGATATACATGTTTTATTCCTTAGCCTACCAAGGTTAATATAGTTTTGTGATTTAATATTTTCAGACATGATTTACAATTTGTTATTTAGTTTAAGTTTGATAAAAACATTTATATTTATTTTGTGTATCGCTTAGTTTCAGTTTTAGTGTTAGTGACAGAAAGTAGCATATGCGTGGGAGGAGCCATTTATGTGTTTTTAGGACGTCACTTCTTCCCCCTGGGGGGTCAGAACGACATACGTTTGGTTAGGTTTAAATATTAAAACTATCCTAATGTGACTTGGATTTAAAGGATAAGCACTCTTTGTTTTTACTTTAGTAGTAGATGTAAGAAGAATCAAGTACCTTTACCTTTATCTGACAGAGGAAACAACAAATGAAGTTATGTAAAGTTATGTTATGTAAAGTTATGTAAAGTTATGTTATGTAAAGTTATGTAAAGTTATGTTGATGTAATATTAAACATGTATCACTGACTAACCCCTTCAAATAGGGTTCATGAAAACAACGGCAAAAACAAACAATACAACACTTCTTCACAAATCTATCATGTCACAGCCAGCTTGTGTTTGTGTGGGGGGTGTTTCCGTTCAACCAAACACGATTTTCTGGTTTATCTTCAAGAAGACTGTGTTCCAGAGAAATGGTCGTTCGGTTTCTCAAGCCTGATGAAAGGCTGAATATTCTCTCCACAAATGCTTGGGATGCAGGGACAGAAACCAGATCCACTGTCACAGAGAACAGATTGGAATAAACAGCCATTCTTCCCTGCCAGAGCTGGAGAGGTGACATATTAAACATTTCCTCTTTTACCTCTTCCAGGTATTTCCGCAGCTCACACAGGTTACTTAATGCCCTGCCAGGTTGACCCTTCAAATGGACAGTGAACTCAGACACAATCAAATCAAATTTTATTGGTCACATACACATGGTTAGCAGATGTTATTGCGAGTGTAGCGAAATTCTTGTGCTTCTAGTACCGACAGTGCAGCAATATCTAACATGGTAATCTAACAATTCCCCAACAACTACCTAATACACATAAATCTAAGTAAAGGAATGGAATAAGAATATATATACTACCGTTCAAAAGTTTGGGGTCACTTAGAAATGTCCTTGTTTTTGAAAGAAAAGCAATTTCTTTTGCCCATTAAAATACAGTGTAGACATTGTTAATGTTGTAAATGACTATTGTAGCTGGAAACGGCTGATTTATTATTAAATATCTACATAGGCGTACAGAGGTCCATTATCAGCAACCATCACTCCTGTGTTCCAATGGCACGTTGTGTTAGCTAATCCAAGTTTATACCATAAGACTTTTTTTTGTTTTTTGGTCCTCCAATAATCGGTATCGGCGTTGAAAAATCATAATCGGTCGACCTCTAATTTAAACTTGAAACTTGCTTTCCTCCTTTCCTTCCTTCATTCTTTCCTTCTTTCCTCCTTTCCTTCCTTCCTTCTTTCCTTCCTTCCTCCTTTCCTTCTTTCCTTCCTTCATTCTTTCCTTCTTTCCTCCTTTCCTTCCTTCCTTCTTTCCTTCCTTCATTCTTTCCTTCCTCCTTTCCTTCTTTCCTCCTTTCCTTCCTTCTTTCCTTCCTTCCTTCCTTCCTTCCTTCCTTCCTTCCTTCCTTCCTTCCTCCTTTCCTTCCTTCCTTCCTTCCTTCCTCCTTTCCTTCCTTCCTTCCTTCCTTCCTCCTTTCCTTCCTTCCTTCCTCCTTTCCTTCCTTCTTTCCTTCCTTCCTTCCTTCCTTCCTTCCTTCCTTCCTTCATTCCTTCCTCCTTTCCTTCCTTCTTTCTGTAGAAAACGACTGCACTTTTCCTTGAAATCCCCAACTTCAACTAGATGCAGGGATCGGGGGGCCCAGCGGTGATACAAGCGCTCCTTCAGCTCGTGCTGTAAACTGCAGTACTGCTTATTTTACGTTTCCACCGCCTCCTTACAGCTGTGGCTCTAGTCTTTAACTGATTGAGGTCAATAGTACATCGCTTTCTCAGAAGATTGATGGACTGTAGCTATCCCTACTTGAACTCAGCCTTTTTTGCTCATTATATTTTTGTTGAGCTGTTTGACAGTGTCCGTGTTTCCATAACTTGATATTGCCACAGCTTCCTTACAACTGTGGCTCGTGTTTTAACTGATTTGGCCCTACAGTACATACAGTGGGATCTGAAATCATTGACACCATTGAAAAAGATGAGCAAAAGTGACTGTATATTTAGATGCCAAACCCACCGCTGGTGAGCGTAGCCAAACAGCTCTATTTTCATGACCAAAACACCAGTTTCAATCCAAGAGCCACTGCTGTTTAGCAAACCCCAGGCGTTTACATTTGTTGAATGACATGAAAATAGAGCTCTTTGGCCACACACACCAGTGGTGGGTTTGGTGTTAAAATGAGAATGTATGAGCAGAAAATAACCACATACCAACTACAAAATATGGTGGATCTTTGATGTTATGGGCCTATTTTGCTTCCACTGGTCCTGGGGCCCTTGTTAACGGTATGTTTACCCACTACCAGATTATTTTTGCTCCAAAACCGGTTTGCCTCTGCCAGGAGGCTTATACTTGGCCATAAGTAGATCTTTCAGCAAGGCAATAACTCCAAGCACACATCAAAATCCACAAAGAAATTGTATACTGTCCACAAAATCTAAATTTTTGTAATGGCCAATCTCAGTCTCCGTACTTGAAACCCATTGAACACCTGTGGTTTGAATTGAAGAGGGCAGTCCATAAGCACAGGCAAAGGACATCAATGATATTGAAGTATTCTGTACTGAGGAATGGTCTACAATCCCTCCCAATGGGTTCTCCAACTCATAAAACATTTGAGAAAAACGCTCAGTGCCTTTATCCTCGCAAGGTGAGGTATTGAAAAACAGGCGTGCCAATAATTTTGACCCCTACCCTTTAAGAGAAAAAAATGCTTGTTAAAAAAAAAAAATGCCTCTGAACAATTATATTAGTAGTAGTATTTCTTTGAGCATACAATATAGCTCAGTGTTTGAATTATATTTTATACAGTCATTTTTGCTCATCTTTATCAAGGGTGTCAATCATTTCGGACTGTACACATGGCTGGAGACCTAGGTCTGGTCTATATGATACACATGGCTGGAGGTCTACAGTAGGTCTAGTCTATATGATACACATGGCTGGAGACCTAGGTCTGGTCTATATGATACACATGGCTGGAGGTCTACAGTAGGTCTAGTGTATATGATACACATGGCTGGGGGTCTACAGTAGGTCTAGTCTATATGATACACATGGCTGGAGGTCTACAGTTGGTCTGGTCTATATGATACACATGGCTGGAGGTCTACAGTTGGTCTGGTCTATATGATACACATGGCTGGAGGTCTACAGTAGGTCTAGTCTATATGATACACATGGCTGGAGGTCTACAGTAGGTCTAGTCTATATGATACACATGGCTGGAGGTCTACAGTAGGTCTAGTCTATATGATACACATGGCTGGAGGTCTACAGTAGGTCTAGTCTATATGATACACATGGCTGGAGGTTTACAGTAGGTCTAGTCTATATGATACACATGGCTGGAGGTCTACAGTAGGTCTGGTCTATATGATACACATGGCTGGAGGTCTACAGTAGGTCTAGTGTATATGATACACATGGCTGGAGGTCTACAGTAGGTCTGGTCTATATGATACACATGGCTGGAGGTCTACGTCTAGATGTTGACTCTTGATTTTCTGGTCTCAATGCAGCATTCATCCCCTTTTTCCCTTGTTGTTGTTCATGGAGAGTAGAATTCCACTCACTGTTTTCCTGTTTTTACTACTATGTAGGCCCTATATGTAGGCCCTATATGTAGGCCCTATATGTAGGCCCTATATGTAGGCCCTAGGCCCTATATGTAGGCCAGCAAGTTTGGAAATCGAGGATGCTGTCGACATGGAGGAGACAATTTAAAGTTGAGTTCACCCCTTTTAAGTAGTATTTTCACTTCATTTAGTCTAATAGAGATAGCAGTATTTAACTAGGTCTAAAAGAGATTCCACTCTGTGCTCTGTCAATCCACAGGGGAGAGCAGAGCTTCTGGCAAGGCTATGTGTTGAAAGGTCACCCTACATATGTATTGTTAATATGCTATTGATTAGTTCCTGAATGAACCGGGTTGCCTGTCTGTGTGTTAGGCCTAGTCCACGTCCGTGTGTGTTAGGTCTAGTCCACGTCCGTGTGTGTTAGGTCTAGTCCACGTCCGTGTGTGTTAGGTCTAGTCCACGTCCGTGTGTGTTAGGCCTAGTCCACGTCCGTGTGTGTTAGGTCTAGTCCACGTCCGTGTGTGTTAGGTCTAGTCCACGTCCGTGTGTGTTAGGTCTAGTCCACGTCCGTGTGTGTTAGGTCTAGTCCACGTCCGTGTGTGTTAGGTCTAGTCCACGTCCGTGTGTGTTAGGTCTAGTCCACGTCCGTGTGTGTTAGGTCTAGTCCACGTCCGTGTGTGTTAGGTCTAGTCCACGTCCGTGTGTGTTAGGCCTAGTCCACGTCCGTGTGTGTTAGGCCTAGTCCACGTCCGTGTGTGTTAGGTCTAGTCCACGTCCGTGTGTGTTAGGTCTAGTCCACGTCCGTGTGTGTTAGGTCTAGTCCACGTCCGTGTGTGTTAGGCCTAGTCCACGTCCGTGTGTGTTAGGCCTAGTCCACGTCCGTGTGTGTTAGGTCTAGTCCACGTCCGTGTGTGTTAGGCCTAGTCCACGTCCGTGTGTGTTAGGCCTAGTCCACGTCCGTGTGTGTTAGGTCTAGTCCACGTCCGTGTGTGTTAGGTCTAGTCCACGTCCGTGTGTGTTAGGTCTAGTCCACGTCCGTGTGTGTTAGGTCTAGTCCACGTCCGTGTGTGTTAGGTCTAGTCCACGTCCGTGTGTGTTAGGCCTAGTCCACGTCCGTGTGTGTTAGGCCTAGTCCACGTCCGTGTGTGTTAGGTCTAGTCCACGTCCGTGTGTGTTAGGTCTAGTCCACGTCCGTGTGTGTTAGGCCTAGTCCACGTCCGTGTGTGTTAGGCCTAGTCCACGTCCGTGTGTGTTAGGTCTAGTCCACGTCCGTGTGTGTTAGGCCTAGTCCACGTCCGTGTGTGTTAGGCCTAGTCTACGTCCGTGTGTGTTAGGCCTAGTCCATGTCCGTGTGTGTTAGGTCTAGTCCACGTCCGTGTGTGTTAGGCCTAGTCCACGTCCGTGTGTGTTAGGTCTAGTCCACGTCCGTGTGTGTTAGGTCTAGTCCACGTCCGTGTGTGTTAGGTCTAGTCCACGTCCGTGTGTGTTAGGTCTAGTCCACGTCCGTGTGTGTTAGGTCTAGTCCACGTCCGTGTGTGTTAGGTCTAGTCCACGTCCGTGTGTGTTAGGTCTAGTCCACGTCCGTGTGTGTTAGGCCTAGTCCACGTCCGTGTGTGTTAGGTCTAGTCCACGTCCGTGTGTGTTAGGTCTAGTCCACGTCAGTGTGTGTTAGGCCTAGTCCACGTCCGTGTGTGTTAGGTCTAGTCCACGTCCGTGTGTGTTAGGTCTAGTCCACGTCCGTGTGTGTTAGGTCTAGTCCACGTCCGTGTGTGTTAGGCCTAGTCCACGTCCGTGTGTGTTAGGCCTAGTCCACGTCCGTGTGTGTTAGGTCTAGTCCACGTCCGTGTGTGTTAGGCCTAGTCCACGTCCCATGTTGGCTAACTATTTTTAAAAAGAAGATGGAGGAGAACAAGCTATAGGATGACAAATACCAGTTTTGGTGCAGGTACAGCCGATTAGCGCGAGCTAACACTACCTAGCAAATCGATACTTTGAGTCAAAATATCAATATAATATTGTCCAAAATAATATTGATATGTAACTGTATCTATTTTTTCCCCATCGCTAGTTAGCAGGATGTCTCTAGCAGCAGGGGAGAGTGATGTGTCTGTCTCTCTCTCTCTCCTTGCCCCTCTCCCTCGTTCCACTGAGGCTAGCTAGAGGGATGTCTCTAGCAGCAGGGGAGAGTGATGTGTCTGTCTCTCTCTCTCTCTCCTTCCCCCTCTCCCTCGTTCCACTGAGGCCAGCAAGAGAGATGTCTCTAGTAGAGGTCGACCGATTATGATTTTTCAACGCCGATACCGATACTGATTATTGGAGGACCAAAAAAGGCCGATACCGATTAATCGGACATTTTTTAAAATGTATTTGTAATAATGACAATTACAACAATACTGAATGAACACTTATTTTAACTTAATATAATACATCAATAAAATCAATTTAGCCTCAAATAAATAATGAAACATGTTCAATTTGGTTTAAATCATGCAAAAACAAAGTGTTGGAGAAGAAAGTAAAAATGCAATATGTGCCATGTAAAAAAGCTAACGTTTAAGTTCCTTGCTCAGAACATGAGAACATATGAAAGCTGGTGGTTCCTTTTAACATGAGTCTACAATATTCCCAGGTAAGAAGTTACAGGTTGTAGTTATTATAGGAATTATAGGACTATTTCTCTCTATACGATTTGTTTTCATATACCTTTGACTATTGGATGTTCTTATAGGCACTTTAGTATTGCCAGTGTAACAGTATAGCTTCCGTCCCTCTCCTCGCTCCTACCTGGGCTCGAACCAGGAACACATCGACAACAGCCACCCTCGAAGCAGCGTTACCCATGCAGAGCAAGGGGAACAACTACTCCAAGTCTCAGAGCGAGTGACGTTTGAAACGCTATTAGCGCGCACCCCGCTAACTAGCTAGCCATTTCACATCGGTTACACCAGCCTAATCTCGGGAGTTGATAGGCTTGAAGTCGTAAACAGCGCAATGCTTGAAGCATTGCGAAGAGCTGCTGGCAAAACGCACGAAAGTGCTGTTTGAATGAATGCTTACGAGCCTGCTGGTGCCTACCACCGCTCAGTCAGACTGCTCTATCAAATATCAAATCATAGACTTAATTATAATATAATAAACACACAGAAATACGAGCCTTAGGTCATTAATATGGTCGAATCCGGAAACTATCATCTCGAAAACAAAACGTTTATTCTTTCAGTGAAATACGGAACCGTTCCGTATTTTATCTAACTGTTGGCATCCCTAAGTCTAAATATTCCTGTTACATTGCACAACCTTCAATATTATGTCATAATAATGTAGAATTCTGGCAAATTAGTTCGCAACGAGCCAGGCGGCCCAAACTGTTGCATATACCCTGACTCTGCGTGCAATGAACACGAGAAGTGACACAATTTCACCTGGTTAATATTGCCTGCTAACCTGGATTTCTTTTAGCTAAATATGCAGGTTTAAAAATATATACTTCTGTGTATTGATTTTAAGAAAGGCATTGATGTCTATGGTTAGGTACAGTCGTGCAACGATTGTGCTTTTTTCACAAATGCGCTTTTGTTAAATCATCCCCCGTTTGGCAAAGTTGGCTGTCTTTGTTAGGAAGAAATAGTCTTCACACAGTTCGCAACGAGCCAGGCGGCCCAAACTGCTGCATATACCCTGACTCTGTTGCAAGAGGTGACACATTTTCCCTAGTTAAAATAATTTCATGTTAGCAGGCAATATTAACTAATTATGCAGGTTTAAAAATATATACTTGTGTATTGATTTTAAGAAAGACATTGATGTTTATGGTTAGGTACACGTTGGAGCAACGACAGTCCTTTTTCGCGAATGCGCACTGCATCAATTATATGCAACGCAGGACAGGCTAGATAAACTAGTAATATCATCAAACATGTGTAGTTAACTAGTGATTATGATTGATTGATTGATAGTTTTTTATAAGATAAGTTTAATGCTAGCTAGCACCTTACCTTGGCTTCTTACTGCATTTGCGTAACAGGCAGGCTCCTCGTGGAGTGCAATGTAAAGCAGGTGGTTAGAGCGTTGGACTAGTTAACCCTGAACAAGGCCGTTCCTAGGCCGTCATTGAAAATAAGAATGTGTTCTTAACTGACTTGCCTAGTTAAATAAAGGTGTCCAAAAATACCGATTACCGATTGTTATGAAAACTTGAAATCGGCCCTAATTAATCGGCCATTCCGATTAATCGGTCGACCTCTAGTCTCTAGCAGCAGGGGAGAGTGGTGTGTCTGTCTCTCTCTCTCTTCCCCTTCTCCCTTGTTCCACTGAGGCTAGCTAGAGGGATGTCTCTAGCAGCAGGGGAGAGTGGTGTGTCTGTCTCTCTCTCTCCTTCCCCCTCTCCCTCGTTCCTCTGAGGCTAGCTAGAGGGATGTCTCTAGCAGCAGGGGAGAGTGGTGTGTCTGTCTCTCTCTCTCTCCTTCCCCCTCTCCCTCGTTCCTCTGAGGCTAGCTAGAGGGATATCTCTAGCAGCAGGGGAGAGTGGTGTGTCTGTCTCTCTCTCTCCTTCCCCCTCTCCCTCGTTCCTCTGAGGCTAGCTAGAGGGATGTCTCTAGCAGCAGGGGAGAGTGGTGTGTCTGTCTCTCTCTCTCTCCTTCCCCCTCTCCCTCGTTCCACTGAGGCTAGCTAGAGGGATGTCTCTAGCAGCAGGGGAGAGTGGTGTGTCTGTCTCCATGAGGATCAGTATTGACCAGCTGCCTGGAAGGAATACCAATAAAGCACCACAGGACCCTTCTTCTCTCTCATAGTGTGTGTTCTTCTTCTCTGCAGTGGTGTGAAATGAAGGGCTGTTTTGTTCTCAGAGAGAGAGAGCGAGAGAGAGTGAGAGAGAGGAGTCCCTGTCCTACCTTTACCCACTTGCAATGAATCAAAAAATGATGTGCTTGCATTAAGGTTGTTATGGTAGAACAGATAAGGTGGCCTGTGTCTATTGTGTGGACTAGCAGAATATACATCCTTGTAACAACAAAGGGCCATAGCTTCCTGTTTGCTTAAGAAAATGTCTGTGTGTGTATTTTACTAAAACATTCACTGTGGATGCGCAATGGGTTCAGTATGGATCTGGCTTAATCCTTCCCCGTCTAGCTACCTAAACACACACAGCTCAATATGTTAAAATGTCCTTCCCTTATTTCTCGGTTTAATACTCTTTAGTATATGGCTTATTCACGCTATTTATGACATAACTCATAGTTATTTACCATCGAAGGGCCACTTTGGAAACAAGTGCTAAACTCTGGGAATACAGTGTGCTTCTTGTTGTATATGTTTTAACCCAAATAAATGCAATTCAATTCAACTAGCAAAGTTTGACATGTGTTCTACCCTCTTGTCAAGGAGTCACTAGAGACTCAAAGCCACAAGAGAGTAGAACATATTTCGAACTTTGCTTGTTGACTGATTCCAGTTTTGGAGCTTCCATTGTCGTAATCTAGAATCGGCGTGCTAAACTCCATATTCCAGGCATAAGAACTGGAAGTGTTTAAATTTAGTCAGATTGTAATATCCATCCAAGTCTATGGCAGATTATAACAGCAGTCCCTTCTTAATGCCCCCATTGTAGTGTATATATGAGCCTAATGTTAGTTAATATATCAAATTGGATTAGAACTCACATCACTGATCCAAGGGATTCGCAGCGCAAGGTATTAGAGCAATATCTTCTATTAGTACAGAGTGCTCTATTGGCCCTGACCATGGCCAAACAAGTTGTCTGGCAGGGAATGTGAGTTGTTGGTTGGTTCTACATCAGGGGTGTCAAACATATGGCTTAAGTAAAACATGATGGTTGCTGATAATGGACCTCTGTATGCCTATGTAGATATTCCATTAAAAATCAGCCGTTTCCAGCTACAATAGTCATTTACAACATTAACAATGTCTACACTGTATTTCAGATCCATTTCATGTTATTTTAATGGACAAAAAAATGTGCCTTTCTTTCAAAAACAAGGACATTTCTAAGTGACCCCAAACTTTTGAACGGTAGCATACATGTACATATTACCTCAACTAACCCATACCCCTGCACATTGACTCGGTACCGGTACCCCCTGTATATACAGTGGCTTGCGAAAGTCTTCACCCCCTTGGCATTTTTCCTATTTTGTTGCCTTACAACCTGGAGTTAAATTTGTATCATTTGATTTACACAACATGCCTACCACTTTGACGATTTGTTATTGTGAAACAAACAAAAAATAAGATGAAAAAACAGAACTTGAGCGTGCATAACTATTCACCCCCCCAAAGTCAATGCTTTGTAGAGCCACCTTTTGCAGCAATTACAGCTGCAAGTCTCCTGGGGTATGTCTCTATAAGCTTGGCACATCTAGCCACTGAGATTTATGCCCATTCTTCAAGGCAAAACTGCTCCAGCTCCTTCAAGTTGGATGGGTTCCGCTGGTGTAAAGCAATCTTTAAGTCATACCACAGATTCTCAATTGGATTGAGGTCTGGGCTTTGACTAGGCCATTCCAAGACTTTTAAATGTTTCCCCTTAAACCACTTGAATGTTGCTTTAGCAGTATGTTTAGGGTCATTGTCCTGCTGGAAGGTGAACCTCCGTCCCAGTCTCAAATCTCTGAAAGACTGAAATAGGTTTCCCTCAAGAATTTCCCTGTATTTAGCACCATCCTTCAATTCAGACCAGTTTCCCAGTCCCTGCCGATGAAAAACATCCCCACAGCATGATGCTGCCACCACCATGCTTCACTGTGGGGATGGTGTTCTCGGGGTGATAAGGTGTTGGGTTTGCGTCAGACGTAGCGTTTTCCTTGATGGCCAAAAAGCAAAATTTTAGTCTCATCTGACGAGTACCTTCTTTCATATGTTTGGGGAGTCTCCCACATGCCTTTTGGTGAACACCAAACGTGTTTGCTTATTTATTTTTTTAACCTCTCTGGCGCAGGTGTTCCACTAGCGACCCACCTTGACAACATCCAGTGAAATTGCAGAGCGCCAAATTCAAAATACAGAAATACTCAAAATAAAAATTCATAAGAGGTACAAGTGTTATACATCGGTTTGAAGATGAACTTCTTGTTAATCCAGCCGCTGTGTCAGATTTGAAAAAGGCTTTACGGCGCAAGCATATCATGCGATTATCTGAGGACAGCGCCCCGCTTACAAAAGCATACAAACATTTTCAAGCCAAGTAGAGGAGTCACGAAAGTCAGAAATAGCGATAAAATTAATCACGTACCTTTGATGATCTTCATCTGGTTGCAGTCACAAGAGTCCCTGTTACACAATAAATGTTTGTTTTGTTCGATAAAGTTCCTCTTTATGTCCCAAAAACTCTGTTTTGTTGGCGTGTTTTGTTCAGTAATCCACTGGCTCAAAGGTGGTCACAACATGCAGACGAATACATCCTAATAGTACCGGTGAAGTTCGTCGAAACATGTCAAACGATGTTTATTATTAATCCTCAGGTTGTCTATTGTCTAAATAATCGATAATATTTCAACCGGACAATAGCGTCTTCAATAGAAAGGAAAAACAACAAAGAGCAATCGGTCACGCGCGTAAACCAGCTCTGGTTCATTCTACAGTCCACTGACAAAATGGTCTCATTCTTCCTCATTTTTCAGAAAGCAAGCCTGAAACAATGTCTAAAGACAGTTGACATCTAGTGGAAGCCATAGGAACTGCAATCTGGGTCCTAACCCATTAAATACTGTATAGGTATTCAATTGAAAACTATACACATAAAAATATCCCACTTCCTGAATGGATTTTCCTCAGGTTTTTGCCTGCCATATCAGTTCTGTTATACTCACAGACATTATTTTAACAGTTTTGGAAACTTTAGAGTGTTTCCTATCCAAATCTATTATATGCATATCCTAGCTTCTGGGCCTGAGTAGCAGGCAGTGTACTTTGGGCACGCTTCTCATCCAGATGTCAAAATACTGCCTCCAAGCCATAACAAGTTAAATTACAGGTTGTAATGCAACAAAATAGGAAAAATGCAAGGGAGATGAATACTTTTGCAAGGCACTGTATAGCCTCGTTATTGTTATTTTATTGTGTAAGTTTTTTATTTTTACTTTAGTTTAACTCTTATTTGTATTAAAACTGTTATTGTTGGTTAAGGGCTTGTAAGTAAGCATTTCACTGTAAGGTCTACACCTGTTGAATACATTTGATTTGAAGATATACCTCCTTGGGCCTGGATGATGATGTGTGTTGGGGTGGGTTGTGTTGGGTTGGGGAGGGTTGTGTTGTGTTGGGTGGGGTTGTGTTGAGTGGGGTTGTGTTGGGTTGGGGAGGGTTGGGTTGTGTCGGGTGGGGTTGTGTTGTGTTGGGTGGGGTTTTGTTGGGTTGTGGAGGGTCGGGTTGTGTTGGTTGGGTTGGGTTGGGGAGGGTTGTGTTGGGTTGGGTTGGGTTGGGTTGTGTTGTGTTGGGTTGGGTTGGGTTGTGTTGGGGTGTGTTGGGGTGGGTTGGGTTGGGTTGGGTTGGGTTGGGGTGGGTTGAGCTGTGTTGGGGTGAGTTGAGTTGCGGTGGGTTGGATTGGGTTGGATTGGGTTGATTTGAGTTGGGGTGGGTTGTGTTGGGTTGGGGTGGGTTGTGTTGGGTTGGGTTGTGTTGGGGTGGGTTGTGTTGGGGTGGGTGGTGTTGTGTTGGGGTATGTTGGGGTGGGTTGAGTTGTGTTGGGATGGGTTGTCAATCTCTTTTAACTGACACACTGAACTGAAGAACTCAGGATAGATGACTCAGATTGGTGTGTGTGCGTGTGTGTGTGTGACCAGGCAGGTTGAGTTTGATGTTGCCACACCCTCCAGCTAATAAATAATACACCTACCTAACATGACATAATGACGTTTTAGACACCATTGTTAAGGACCGGAATTATGATTACACTTGAATCACTATAATTGCCTGCTAAACATTATGAATCTAGAGCCCTCGTGCTGGAGCAGACAGGGTTAGAGTAGGGTCATCTCTGGCCAGCCCCTGCCTCAGCCACGGTAACACAAATGTCTGACACCTTTTAGACCAAGCACCAGTGTAAATCTCTGCAGTGGAAATGGCCCATGAGACGACCCTGTGAGACCCAAACGTTGCACGCCCCTATAATTTCTCCTTACATTTTCAGAATCCTCTTTCCACTCCTCTCTGTTTGTTGGGCTAGGATTCCTCAGGCCGGGGGCACCTGACCATATGAACCCCACTCCACACACCCCTCCTCTCTCTCTGGCCTCTGCCTCCCAAGAGTATAGGCCCCTCAAACTCAACTCTGGACCTCGAAGCCAGTTTCACTGCATTTCTTCATTGTTCCCATCTAGTCAGGGACTGCTTTAGACCTGGGACACCAGGTGTGCTATTAATTATTAGGTAGAACAGAAAAGCAGCAGTCTCCGGACCTTTTTGGGTAAGAGTTGACTAACCCTGGTATAGGCTATATGCCCGCACAGCTCAAGTGAAAATTAGGGCGTCCTCACGGCAACTTGAAAGTAAAGTCGGTGCACTTTCTTATGAGCTTTGATTCAGTTAGAAGAGCCTCTCATCCAGGGAAAAGTACAGATTGTAAAAAGGAAAGTAGAAATGTGAGATGAACAGCAGCATAAGTTCTAGCGTGACAAGGAGCAAGTGCTCAGTAAATGTCAATGTACTGATTTTGTTTATTTCAGACGAGGAGCCTATTATTCTTTTTGACCCAGTCATGTCGGGCTTTGCTTCAGCTGCAGGCTATACCATTAGTGTCGAGTCAAGCGTTGTCAATATAGCAGTCATCCGAGTACCAAACCTCTCCCTTCAATTAATCTATGTCTGTTTCTATGTTCCATATCATAGCACATTTCAGTACTTTAATCCCATTAGCAGCTTTAATATAAACCTAAAATAGCCAAAACGATTTGTTTCGAACCAAAGGCATGAAATCAAAGAACTGTTGCCTCAAGCATTTTCCAGTGGTGCCAGAGTCAGACTAACATGCAATGCGTTCTGGGTAACTCTGAGGCTGACACAGACAAGTGTTTGTGTTGCTCTCTGAACTCAAATGCACCTCTTGTAATCGGACCAGACTGACACACACACACACACACACACACACACACACACACACACACACACACACACACACACACACACACACACACACACACACACACACACACACACACACACGCACACGCACACACACACACACTTCTGCAATTCCTCATCAAAGAGGACTTGGCCAGCTTCTCTCTCGGAGTCTGACTGAGTGGACCATTTTAAGTTTCAGAAGGATTTAAAATACAGTGTTCTGTTGGAGTTGTCACATAGGCGCCATCGTAGATATTACAATAAGATTAAACTCGTCCCTCCCAGGGCCCATATGTCAGGATTCAGGACACTCACAGGATTCAGGACACTCACAGGATTCAGGACACTGAATGACTGATTCAGCACAGAGGATCCATATGCATTAGGTGGTCCGTTGGACCGCAGTCCAAATCCCGGGCCAGAGGCTGGAGGCTGGACAATGGGTTGTTCTCTGTAGAGAAAGAGGTTTCTGTTTAGCGAGGCTTGAAACACAGTGAGAGGTTGGAGAAAGCGAGGGAGAGGGAGATGTTGAGAGAGGGAGGCTGGAGAGAGAGACGGGCATAGCTGTGGTTGTCTGTTCTGCCTCTTGTTCTCCAGTATTTCTACATATTATACAGTAGCTACATGCTACCCTAGGCAGATATATAGTAGCTAAATGCTACGATAGAATGACAGATACAGTAGCTACATGCTACGATAGAATGACAGATACAGTAGCTACATGCTACGATAGAATGACAGATACAGTAGCTACATGCTACGATAGAATGACAGATACAGTAGCTACATGCTGCCATAGAATGGCAGATACAGTAGCTACATGCTACGATAGAATGACAGATACAGTAGCTACATGCTACGATAGAATGACAGATACAGTAGCTACATGCTACGATAGAATGACAGATACAGTAGCTACATGCTACGATAGAATGACAGATACAGTAGCTACATGCTACGATAGAATGACAGATACAGTAGCTACATGCTACGATAGAATGACAGATACAGTAGCTACATGCTACGATAGAATGACAGATACAGTAGCTACATGCTACGATAGAATGACAGATACAGTAGCTACATGCTACGATAGGCAGATACAGTAGCTACATGCTACGATAGGCAGATACAGTAGCTACATGCTACGATAGAATGACAGATACAGTAGCTACATGCTACAATAGACAGAAAAAATAGTAGCTACAAAACATTAGGAACACCTTCCTAATATTGAGTTGCTCCCCCTTTTGCCCTCAGAACAGACTCAATTCCTCCGGGCATGGACTCTACAAGGTGTCAAGCGTTCCACAGGGATGCTGGCCCATGTTGACTCCAATGTTTCCCACAGTTGTGTCAAGTTGGCTGGATGTCCTTTGGGTGGTGGACCATTCTTGATACACACAGGAAACTGTTGAGTGTGAAAACCCAGCAGCGTTGCAGTTCTTGACACACTCAAACCGGTGCGCCTAGCACCTACTACCATACCCTGTTCAAAGGCATTTCAATATTTTGTCTTGCCCATTCACCCTCTGAATGGCACACACACACAATCCATGTCTCAATTGTCTCAAGGCTTAAAAAAAGTATCCTCCCCTACACTCAATCATCTCCCCTGACTGAAGTAGATTTAAACGGTGACATCAGTAAGGATTCACCTGGTCAGTCTGTCATGGAAGCGTAGGTGTTCCTACTGTTTCGTACACTCAGTGTATTTGGACAGTGAAGCTAAAATGTTAAATGTGGCTCTATACTCCAGCATTTTGGCTTTGAGATCAAATGTTTCATGTGAGGCGACAGTACAGAATGTCACCTTTTATTCATGGGTATTTTCATACATATCTATTTTACCGTTTAGAAATTAAAGCACTATATGTACAGTACATGACCAAAAGTATGTTTGAGTTTGAGTTTAGTTTGAGTTTATTTTTATTTTTACAGGGACAGTGCACATTAATCAACGTTTCAGTAAAAGTGCCGGTTTTAGCCAGCCGGCTAATTTTCAACCGCAGTCCCTGGGCAGGTTATTAAAAACAATTACAATACATACAATCAATGAGCAGTGAGCACACGCAGAGCAACATAGGACAAGCAAGACGTAGCATACAGACAGAGCAACATAGAACAAAAAGCAACAAGACAAAATCCATAAAAGCAACAAAGTGTTTCCACACCTCACAAGCTACAGACAACAGACAACATGGAAAGCGGCAATACACAGCTAGGGATTATGTTCACAAATCTGATTGACCTTTAGCCATGTCTTCATGTTTTTTGTGAAAGTGTGATAGGTGGTGCAGTTATGTGTGGACACCTGCTCGTCGAACATCTCATTCCAAAATCATGGGCCTTTGCTGCTATAACAGCCTCCACTCTTCTGGAAAGGCTTTCCACTAGATGTTGGAACATTGCTGCGGGGACTTGCTTCCATTCAGCCACAAGAGCATTAGTGAGGTCGGGTACTGATGTTGGGTGATTAGGCCTGGCTCGCAGTCGGCATTCCAATTCATCCCAAAGGTGTTTGATGGGGTTGAGGTCAGGGCTCTGTGCATGCCAGTCAAGTTCTTTCACACTGATCTTGACAAACCATTTCTGTATGGACCTTGCTTTGTGCACGGGGGCCTTGTCATGCTGAAACAGGAAATTGCCTTGCTCAAACTGTTGCCACAAAGTTGGAAGCACAGAATCGTCTAGAATGTCATTGTATGCTGTAGCGTTAAGAATTCCCTTCACTGAAACTAAGGGGTCTAGCACGAACCATGAAAAACAGCCCCAGACCATTATTGCTCCTCCACCATACTTTACAGTTGGCACTATGCATTGGGACAGGTAGTGTTCTCCTGGCATCCGTCAAACCCAGATTTGTCCGTTGGACTGCCAGATGGTAAAGCATGATTCATGACGCCAGAGAACGCGTTTCCACTGCTCCAGTGTCTAATGGCGGCGCGCTTTACACCACTCCAGCCGATGCTTGGCATTGCGCTAGGTGAACTTAGGCTTGTGTGCGGCTGCTTGGCCATGGAAACCAATTTCATGAAGCTCCCGACGAACAGTATTTGTGATGACGTTGCTTCCAGAGGCAGTGAGTGTTGCAACCGAGGACAGACAATTTAAACGCACTAAGCACTTCAGCACTCGGAGTTCCCATTCTGTGAGCTTGTGTGGCCTACCACTTTGCGGCTGAGCCGTTGTTGCTCATAGACGTTTCCACTTCACAATAACAGCACTTACAGTTGACCAGCTCTAGCAGGGCAGAAATTTGACGAAAGGTGGCATCCTATGACGGTGCAATGTTGAAAGTCACTGAGCTCTTCAGTCAGGCCATTCTACTGCCAATGTTTGTCTATGGAGATTGCATGGCTGTGTGCTCGATTTTATACACATGTCAGCAACGGTTGTGGCTGAAATAGCTGAATCCACTAATTTCAAGGTGTGTCCACATACTTTGTATAAATAGTGTATCTATTTCTCCATGTGTATTTGGACAAATGGTTTATCAAAGTAGTCAAAAGTTGTTGTTTATTTCTCACATATTTCTTGCATGTAATGACTATATCAAGTTTGTGACTCTACAAAGTCATTGGACAATGACTTGAGTAATTTTTATATTGGTATGCCTTTGTTGTGGCCTTGTAAAACACATCTAACCCTTGTGTGGCAGTATAAATGTTGTATGAACACAAATTTCAGAGATCCAGCAATTTGGTGTTACTAAATATAAGCTACCAAGAGCTTGATACAGTTTTATAAAATACCAAAATATGGGTACTGACAGTGACAGGAATGAAAAGAAGAAGCGTTGAGCTGAATGTGACTGTGTGTGTGGTTGTGGTTGTGGTTGTGGTTGTGTGTGTGTGTGTGTGTATGTGTCTTTTTGTGTGTGTTAGTGAGTGTCTCTCTCTTTGTGTGTGTGTGTGTGTCAAAACAACTTAACCAGTCTGTTTCTGTAAGCCGTACCTTCTCACTGTTTCACCTGACACACAGTCATGAGGCAGGCAGGTAGCTGTCATGTAATTTATAATGCGCTGAAATGTTAAGTAGTAGTGAAAGACTGGTAAGTCTGGTTGGGCCACACCCACACACCCACCCACCACACACCCACACACCCACCCACCACACACCCACCCACCCACCCACCACACACCCACACACACACCCACCACACACCCACCCACCCACCCACCACACACCCACCCACCCACCCACCACACACCCACACACACACCCACCACACACCCACCCACCCACCCACCACCACCCACCACACACCCCCACCCACCACACACCCACCACACACCCACCACACACCCACCACACACCCACACACACCACCCACCCACCACCCACCCACCCACACCACACACCCACCACACACCCACCACACACCCACACCACCCACACCACCCACCACCCACCCACCACACACCCACCACCCACCCACCACACACCCACCACCACCCACCACACACCACCACCCACCCACCACACACCCACCACCCACCCACCACACACCACCACCCACCACACACACCCACCACCCACCACCACACCCACCACACACACC
>NC_042963.1:52092125-52119625 GCF_901001165.1 Salmo trutta
CAATCTAGATATGGTTATGCCTTCCAGTGGAGTATGTCTCGTCAGTCAGGGGATTGAATGTGACATTGTATTATTGTATAGCCTAGTGGTTAGAGCATTGGGCCAGTAACTGAAAGGTTGCTGGTTCAAATCCCTGAGCTGACAAGGTAAAGAAATCTGTTGTTTTTCCCCTGAACAAGGCAGTTAACCCACTGTTCCCCGGTAGGCTGTTATTGTAAATAAGAATTTGTTCTGAACTGACTTGTCTAGTTAAATGAATGTATAAATAAAGATGTGTTGTGTTCCTTCCAGTGTCTGTCTGACTGAAGGTTGTGTTCCTTCCAGTGTCTGTCTGACTGAAGGTTGTGTTCCTTCCAGTGTCTGTCTGACTGAAGGTTGTGTTCCTTCCAGTGTCTGTCTGACTGAAGGTTCTGTGGTTGTGTTCCTTCCAGTGTCTGTCTGACTGAAGGTTGTGTTCCTTCCAGTGTCTGTCTGAGTGAAGGTTGTGTTCCTTCCAGTGTCTGTCTGACTGAAGGTTGTGTTCCTTCCAGTGTCTGTCTGACTGAAGGTTCTGTGGTTGTGTTCCTTCCAGTGTCTGTCTGACTGAAGGTTGTGTTCCTTCCAGTGTCTGTCTGACTGAAGGTTCTGTGGTTGTGTTCCTTCCAGTGTCTGTCTGACTGAAGGTTGTGTTCCTTCCAGTGTCTGTCTGACTGAAGGTTCTGTGGTTGTGTTCCTTCCAGTGTCTGTCTGACTGAAGGTTGTGTTCCTTCCAGTGTCTGTCTGACTGAAGGTTCTGTGGTTGTGTTCCTTCCAGTGTCTGTCTGACTGAAGGTTCTGTGTTTGTGTTCCTTCCAGTGTCTGTCTGACTGAAGGTTGTGTTCCTTCCAGTGTCTGTCTGACTGAAGGTTCTGTGTTTGTGTTCCTTCCAGTGTCTGTCTGACTGAAGGTTGTGTTCCTTCCAGTGTCTGTCTGACTGAAGGTTGTGTTCCTTCCAGTGTCTGTCTGACTGAAGGTTGTGTTCCTTCCAGTGTCTGTCTGACTGAAGGTTGTGTTCCTTCCAGTGTCTGTCTGACTGAAGGTTCTGTGGTTGTGTTCCTTCCAGTGTCTGTCTGACTGAAGGTTGTGTTCCTTCCAGTGTCTGTCTGACTGAAGGTTCTGTGGTTGTGTTCCTTCCAGTGTCTGTCTGACTGAAGGTTGTGTTCCTTCCACTGTCTGTCTGACTGAAGGTTCTGTGGTTGTGTTCCTTCCAGTGTCTGACTGAAGGTTCTGTGGTTGTGTTCCTTCCAGTGTCTGTCTGACTGAAGGTTCTGTGGTTGTGTTCCTTCCAGTGTCTGTCTGACTGAAGGTTTTGTGGTTGTGTTCCTTCCAGTGTCTGTCTGACTGAAGGTTCTGTGGTTGTGTTCCTTCCAGTGTCTGACTGAAGGTTCTGTGGTTGTGTTCCTTCCAGTGTCTGACTGAAGGTTCTGTGGTTGTGTTCCTTCCAGTGTCTGACTGAAGGTTCTGTGGTTGTGTTCCTTCCAGTGTCTGACTGAAGGTTCTGTGGTTGTGTTCCTTCCAGTGTCTGACTGAAGGTTCTGTGGTTGTGTTCCTTCCAGTGTCTGACTGAAGGTTCTGTGGTTGTGTTCCTTCCAGTGTCTGACTGAAGGTTCTGTGGTTGTGTTCCTTCCAGTGTCTGACTGAAGGTTCTGTGGTTGTGTTCCAGGCGGAAAGGAGCAGTGGCGAAGGGAACAGCCTGAACATTCCGGAGTCGATGTGTCGAGGCAGCTCAGAGAACAACCTAGATCTGGATCTGAGCGGTATCCCAGACTCCCAACGCTACCTGGACTCCTCCCACCGCAGCTTAGACTCCTCCTACCGCTCCCTGCCCCCCGGACTCAACAGCCTGCAGCAGAAGATCCTCCGGGTAAATGAGGAAGTCCTCAGTGAATCACACATGGACTCAAGTATTATTTTTCATTGACTGTCTTGTTGGTAATGATTTGATCATCTTGATATTTCTTAATGTCTGCACATGGCCATAGCAGAGTGTCCTTATGGGGATAGTAAAGTCCTTCTGTTATTTTAGGTGACTGAAGAGTTGAAGATTGAGCAGGAAGCTCGTGATGACAATGTGGCTGAGTACCTGAAATTGGTGAACAGTGCCGACAAGCAGCAGGTCTCTAACTCAACTTTTTCTTACCCTGACTAACACTTTTCATTTTTTGCTAGCACTGATTTTGCTGAATATAGTGGCTGAAGAAGAAGTACTGAAGAAAGTTTGATTTGCAATGATTGCGATAAGCGTTTGTTAAGCCTACCTATGATGAATGCACTGATAGCAAGTCCCTCTGGATAGGAGCGTCTTATTGCTGAATGTCTAATTGTGTACATGTGAAAATGCAGGTGGGACGCATCAAGCAGGTGTTTGAGAAGAAGAACCAGAAGTCAGCCCACAGGTACTGTTTTATATTACCTCTCTGTAACTTTGTTTTTATGTTGTGAAGTGCTGTTGTGACATGGGGTTAAATGCACTTTAAATCCAATTATAAACTGGACCGTTCAATCCCTGAATGCTGATTGGCTGACAGCTGTGGTATATCAGACTGTATACCATGTGTATGACAAAACATTTATTTTTACGGTCCTAATTAGGCTGGTAACCAGTTTATAATAGCAACAAGACACCTCTGGGGTTTGTGATATTTTACTAATACACCACGGCTAAGGGCTGTATCCAGGAACTCCTCGTTGCGTCGTGACTAAGAACAGTCCTTAGCCGTGGTATATCGGTCATATACCACACCTCCTCGGGCCTTATTGCTTAAAGAACTATATGTCAGAAGCATGTTGAATACCTACAGTGGTCTTGCAGAAACAAGCACACCAATACACTTGAAACGTTGAAAACATTCCCCAGCTTCTTGATACAGTCTTTTTAACCAAACCCAACCATGCATTTGATAGTCTTTTTAACCAAACCCAACCATGCATTTGATACAGTCTTTTTAACCAAACCCAACCATGCATTTGATACAGTCTTTTTAACCAAACCCAACCATGCATTTGATACAGTCTTTTTAACCAAACCCAACCATGCATTTGATACAGTCTTTTTAACCAAACCCAACCATGCATTTGATACAGTCTTTTTAACCAAACCCAACCATGCATTTGATACAGTCTTTTTAACCAAACCCAACCATGCATTTGATAGTCTTTTTAACCAAACCCAACCATGCATTTGATAGTCTTTTTAACCAAATCCAACCATGCATTTGATACAGTCTTTTTAACCAAACCCAACCATGCATTTGATACAGTCTTTTTAACCAAACCCAACCATGCATTTGATACAGTCTTTTTAACCAAATCCAACCATGCATTTGATACAGTCTTTTTAACCAAACCCAACCATGCATTTGATACAGTCTTTTTAACCAAACCCAACCATGCATTTGATACAGTCTTTTTAACCAAACCCAACCATGCATTTGATACAGTCTTTTTAACCAAACCCAACCATGCATTTGATACAGTCTTTTTAACCAAACCCAACCATGCATTTGATACAGTCTTTTTAACCAAACCCAACCATGCATTTGATACAGTCTTTTTAACCAAATCCAACCATGCATTTGATACAGTCTTTTTAACCAAACCCAACCATGCATTTGATACAGTCTTTTTAACCAAACCCAACCATGCATTTGATACAGTCTTTTTAACCAAACCCAACCATGCATTTGATACAGTCTTTTTAACCAAACCCAACCATGCATTTGATACAGTCTTTTGTGACTTGTGTTGTGACACAGCATCGCCAACATGCAGAAGAAGCTGGAGCAGTATCATAAGAAGATGAAAGACAGCAGTGAGAAGGACGCCAGCTCCAAACACCACAGCAGTCCCAAGGAGACCTCCAAGGACAGGCTGAGTCTCACTGTGAGCAACGTCAGCAGTGGTAGTGGACGACACCCCACAGACAAGATCAAGACTGTAGGGCCTGGTGTCTCACTCTCACCGCCATTCTTCTTCAGCAAGCCCCGGGACTTTGCCAACCTCCTCAGGTACTGATGCTGTACTGCTCCAACTGTGTGTGTGTGTGTGTGTGTGTGTGTGTGTGTGTGTGTGTGTGTGTGTGTGTGTGTGTGTGTGTGTGTGTGTGTGTGTGTGTGTGTGTGTGTGTGTGTGTGTGTGTGTGTGTGTGTGTGTGTGTGTGTGTGTGTGTGTGTGTGTGTGTGTGTGTGGGGATACAGATTTATCAGGTCACCATGCATTGACGTGTGTGTGTGTGAGCTAACAAAGCCCTCTGGGATTGATTCTGGGTCTCAGACAGAAGAGACAGCTTGTCTCAGTGGATATGGAATCATCATGACATCATACATTGACCTCTGTGTTTCTATGACGATAGATAATAAAAGTTCATCTTCTTTTTCTCCAGGAACAAGTTTGGCAGTGCCGACAACATCGCCCACCTCAAGACCTCCCTGGACACGCCCAATTCCTTCCGCTGTGAAGGCACTGGGCGGGCCCTGAGCGGCAGTGCCACCATCGGGGATGGGAAGACAGCGACCCCCGCCGCCACAACGACCCCCAAGTACACCAGCGATGACGAGTGTTCCTCTGGCACGTCCCTGTCTGCGGACAGCAACGGGAACACCGTGGCTCTTGGGGTTGGCCTGGGTCTAGAAGGGGGTTTGGGGGCTGCAGTGACACCTGGACAGAGCCTGGATGTTGGGGACGGCCAGGGGAGACTTGACCTGACCATGGAGGAGGTGAGGGAGATCAGGGAGACCCAGGGGCAGCTGGAGGAGGACATGGAGACTCTCAGGACCCAGTTCAACAAAGACTACGGTTTCATCACCCAGACGCTACAGGAGGAAAGATACAGGTGTGTTTACGCTCAGTAACTCTACTAGCACATGGAAGCAATTGGATAACATTGCAGAGTGTTGGAGGAATGTTGTAGGAATGTTACTGGAGGTGAGCTACAGGTCAGAACACACAGCATTGGGAACCTCCATTTAAACAGGGTAGTAGCAGCTACAACAGCAGGAACAACATGGCTGGCATGCTCAGCACCTTTCGTGGTACTTGTATAGTACACAGATGGTGTTAGTCCTCTATATGTCAAGCTGGGAACACAGCAGTTTCTTTGGCTGTTTTGTTCGGCTTGTCTCCAGCGGTTCTTGTTGCTATGTACCTAAATAGCCGGTGAATGACAAATCACCATTGTGTATACATTTGTATTTCCTGTTAGGTATGAGTGAATAACCCATTCTTCTTCTATTTCCTGGTAGGTATGAGCGGTTGGAGGACCAGCTGAATGACCTGACAGAGCTCCACCAGGCGGAAACAGCCGACCTGAAACAGGAGCTGGCCAGCATCGAGGAGAGAGTAGCCTACCAGGCCTACGAGAGAGCCAGGGATATACAGGTACTGTAGGAGGAGAGGAGAGGAGAGGAGAGGAGAGGAGAGGAGAGGAGAGGAGAGGAGAGGAGAGGAGAGGAGAGGAGAGGAGAGGAGAGGAGAGGAGAGGAGAGGGTAGACTACCAGGCCTACGAGAGAGCCAGGGATATACAGGTACTGTAGGAGGACAGGAGAGGAGAGGAGAGGAGAGGAGAGGAGAGGAGAGGAGAGAGTAGCCTACCAGTCCTACGAGAGAGCCAGGGATATACAGGTACTGTAGGAGGAGAGGAGAGGAGAGGAGAGGAGAGGAGAGGAGAGGAGAGGAGAGGAGAGGAGAGAGTAGCCTACCAGGCCTACGAGAGAGCTTGGGATATACAGGTACTGTAGGAGGAGAGGAGAGGAGAGGAGAGGAGAGGAGAGGAGAGGAGAGGAGAGGAGAGGGTAGCCTACCAGTACCTACGAGAGAGCCAGGGATATACAGGTACTGTAGGAGGAGAGGAGAGGAGAGGAGAGAGTAGCCTACCAGGCCTACGAGAGAGCCAGGGATATACAGGTACTGTAGGAGGACAGGAGAGGAGAGGAGAGGAGAGGAGAGGAGAGGAGAGGAGAGGAGAGGAGAGGGTAGCCTACCAGGCCTACGAGAGAGCCAGGGATATACAGGTACTGTAGGAGGAGAGGAGAGGAGAGGAGAGGAGAGGAGAGGAGAGGAGAGAGTAGCCTACCAGGCCTACGAGAGAGCCAGGGATATACAGGTACTGTAGGAGGAGAGGAGAGGAGAGGAGAGGAGAGGAGAGGAGAGGAGAGGAGAGGAGAGGAGAGGAGAGGAGAGGAGAGGAGAGAGTAGCCTACCAGGCCTACGAGAGAGCTTGGGATATACAGGTACTGTAGGAGGAGAGGAGAGGAGAGGAGAGGAGAGGAGAGGAGAGGAGAGGAGAGGAGAGGAGAGGAGAGGAGAGGAGAGGAGAGGAGAGGAGAGAGTAGCCTACCAGGCCTACGAGAGAGCCAGGGATATACAGGTACTGTAGGAGGAGAGGAGAGGAGAGGAGAGGAGAGGAGAGGAGAGGAGAGGAGAGGAGAGGAGAGGAGAGGAGAGGAGAGGAGAGGCGAGGAGAGCCTACCAGGCCTACGAGAGAGCCAGGGATATACAGGTACTGTAGGAGGAGAGGAGAGGAGAGGAGAGGAGAGGAGAGGAGAGGAGAGGAGAGGAGAGGAGAGGAGAGGAGAGGAGAGGAGAGGAGAGGAGAGGAGAGGAGAGCCTACCAGGCCTATGAGAGAGCCAGGGATATACAGGTACTGTAGGAGGACAGGAGAGGAGAGGAGAGGAGAGGAGAGGAGAGGAGAGGAGAGGAGGAGAGGAGAGGAGAGGAGAGAGTATTCTACCGGGCCTACTAGAGGGAGATGGATAATCAGGGAGATCTCTTTTCATTCATCAAATGCAGCGTGCACAGTGCACTGTATGGCTGCAAGAATTATTTTAGAGTGGAAGAAAGTGGGCAGGCAGCCAGCCTTTACAGGGGCCTTTTGAAGTGATTGTTTGACAGTCAGATAAAAACATCATGACTGGTCGTGGTTCAAATAGGGATTCTATATGTCATTCTATGATTAGACCGCTCAACATGTTCCACCTAGGAAGTCCTGTAGCTTTAGGAAATGACATGTACTTTCACCCTGGATAATAGCTACATACAATCCTTTACCAAGGTCTGGTAATAAACGATAGATAACGGCCTGTCCTGGTGGTGTACTTGCACGTCAAGCTGCCTCCCGCTACAGAAACAGCTCCTGCATTATGGGCCAATGTTATGGGCCAATGTTATGGGCCAATGTTATGGGCCATTGTTATGGGCCAATGTTATGGGCCAATGTTATGGGCCATTGTTATGGGCCAATGTTATGGGCCATTGTTATGGGCCAATGTTATGGGCCATTGTTATGGGCCATTGTTATGGGCCATTTTGTCCGAGACAAGTTACTACTTACTTAACTACCAATGTGCCCTTGAGCAAGGCTAAACTGTGACAGAGGCTCTGCACTACACTTCACTCTGTGCTTACAAAATGTGTCATGAGTGTGTCTGGGAGGGTTGGGAGCAAAATCATTTGCTTTCCAAGATGAACAATAAAGTACTAATCTATTCTAGGAGAAGGAGGACTGGACTAGACATATTAAAGGGCTATATAAACTCCTTTAATATGAAATCAATCCCATTGCTCCTCTGTTTAAACCCAAGGCTATGTTTGCTAGACATGCTTTATTGACCACTGTTTCCCTCCCTCCCTCCCTCCCTCCCACCCACCCACCCACCCACCCACCCACCCCCCCTCCCTACCTCCCTCCCTCCCCCCACCAACCCTCCCTCCCACCCACCCACCCACCACCGCTCCCTCCCACCCACCACCCACCCACCCACCACCCCTCCCTCCCTCCCTCCCTCCCTCCCTCCCTCCCTCCCTCCCTCCCTCCCTCCCTCCCTCCCACCCACCACCCCTCCCTCCCACCCACCCACCCACCACCCCTCCCTCCCTCCCACCCACCCTCCCTCCCTCCCTCCCTCCCTCCCTCTGACCTCTACAGGAAGCTCTAGAGTCGTGTCAGACGCGGGTCTCTAAGCTAGAGCTCCAGCAGCAGCAACAACAAACTGTACAGCTCGAGTCCAGTGACGCCAGGGTGCTTCTGGGTAAGAGCATCAACATCATGCTCGCCCTCGTCACCGTGATCCTCGTGTGCGTCTCCACAGCCGCCAAGTTCGCCGCGCCCCTCCTGAGGAGCCGACGCCACGTGATGGGCACCTTCCTGGGCATGTGTCTGCTGGCCCTATTCTGGAAGAACTGGGAGAATTTTCAGCGTGCTATGGAGAGAGTCCTGGTATCAGCCTAATTCTGTCCACAACCACACACAGCAACAAATGATCTCCAGATGGATCTCAGAGCGCAGAACATTAAAATAGTATATTTCTAAGTGATTAGAACCTACAGTGGTGAGATTCTACAGTATACCGTTGGTCCTGGTGCCTGCCTGGTGAGGGAGAATGGATCTGTCAAAACATGGTCACTGACTGGTTAATCTCACCAGCCAGAATAACACTGAATATCAAGTCAATGTGAGGTGCAAGAACACACAACAAGAAAAGACATCATAACAACAGACTGCTGAGAATGTTGTAATCCTTGATTAATGCTGGTTCTCGCAATGTTAAGTCATATCACGAGAAACTACTTCCTGTTCACTCCTAAGATTTCCATTGGTCAGAAGAGGATGATGCAGTCCACAACGTCACAATGCAACATATGATCTCCGGACTCAGTCAGAACTCCATCAGAATGGTATATTTGTAAGTGATGAAGATGAGAAGAAGTGGGATCGAGCCTGATGGTTTTGGACAGGGGACTTGGTTAAAGCATGGTTACTAACTTACTGTTCATTATACAATAGGATCTCAATCTCCCTTGTCTCTGATGGGATTGGTGGATTGATCACGGAACATAATCAAGTGTGCACAGTTCTGTTGCCTCATGGTCGGAGAAGTTCATCGGTCTTCATGGACACACACACACACACACACACACACACACACACACACACACACACACACACACACACACACACACACACACACACACACACACACACACACACACACACTCGCACGCACACACACACACACACACACACACACACACACACACACACACACACACACACACACACACACACACACACACACACACACACACGCACTCACACACACACACACACACACACACACACACGCACACACACACACACACACACACACACACACACACACACACACACATCTTGTTTTATGTTTTTAATGGTTGTGTCCCAAAAGGCACCCTATTCCTTTTATAGTGCACTGCTTTTGACCAGAGCCCTATGGGGCCTGTAGTGCACTACTTTAGACCAGAGCCCTATGTGGCCTGTAGTGCACTACTTTAGACCAGAGCCCTATGGGGCCTGTAGTGCACTACTTTAGACCAGAGCCCTATGTGGCCTGTAGTGCACTACTTTAGACCAGAGCCCTATGGGGCCTGTAGTGCACTACTTTAGACCAGAGCCCTATGTGGCCTGTAGTGCACTACTTTAGACGAGAGCCCTATGTGGCCTGTAGTGCACTACTTTAGACCAGAGCCCTATGGGGCCTGTAGTGCACTATATAGCGAGGGTGCCATTTGGGACGTACCCTATGGACTTTGTTTCATGTCTTACAGACAGACGTTCCTCATTTCTTCCTTATTGCCTGCAGTTACACGTTTGTTTTTCTTCTTTTATTGGATCAATTTTAAAAGTGCAATATGTTGTTTGATACATGTTTTTTTTTTTACGACTTCTTTGTTGTTGTTTTTATTTAGAAAATAATTTATAGAGTAGGGACGAGGTGCTGTCTGGGGGGGGGGGGGGGGGGTACATATATGGTTGCCTGATGAATCCATACCCACTAAGGCCTCTGAGGTTTTGTGATAAGACAAGCTGTCTCTTCTGACGGAGACAAAATCAAACCTACGGGGTTATCAGTTTGTATTCCCACCAGGTTATCGCTCGATAAACATCAAGACAATATAAAGACAGCATAAAGACGTATCTCATGGGATTTTATTTATGCGGTTTTACGGAATTCCAATAGTAATAAATCATTTGAATAGCTGAGAAGAGTGGACTGTCTACAACACTGTGATATGAGGGTTATTTTACCACCCCACTGAGAAACACTTTTCTTGTGATAGCTGGGTCGTTCCACCAATTCAGTGACTTTTGAGAAGTGTAATTTGGTAAAAAAAAAAAAAAAAGAAACTTTGATTTAAACAAATGTTTACATTCTGTCATAAAGAGCATATGTTCAACTTAATAAAAATAACATGTTTTACCATCTCAAGAGTTTAAATTTTAAAAAATGACTATATTAAAGTGCCAAATAAAATAACAGGGTTGCCCGTTACAAGGTTGTTACGATTTCATCTTAAATCTGCCATGAATCTCCTTGTGACAGGTGGAATGGAAGCTTGTTGTGTCCAACAAGGAGTGGCAATTGAATGCAAGGTTCACGCTCACTCTTCCACCCGAAAACACCAGAAAACGGGCAAAAAGAGCAGGACCAGCTCACCTGCTTTGACTTTATGATTTAACTATTAGATGTTCAATGGTGCGTTTGAAAAAAAATATTTTAAAAGGAATAGTTATCCACCTTATTAAAACGAGAGTTCAGTTCATGTAATAGGGTTGACCGGGCGACAGGTGGCCTAGCGGTTAGAGTGACAGGTATCCCAGTGGTTAGAGAGGCAGGTATCCTAGTGGTTAGAGAGGCAGGTATCCTAGTGGTTAGAGGGACAGGTATCCTAGTGGTTAGAGAGGCAGGTGGCCTAGCGGTTAGAGTGACAGGTATCCCAGTGGTTAGAGAGGCAGGTATCCTAGTGGTTAGAGAGGCAGGTATCCTAGTGGTTAGAGAGGCAGGTATCCTAGTGGTTAGAGAGGCAGGTATCCTAGTGGTTAGAGAGGCAGGTATCCTAGTGGTTAGAGCGGCAGGTATCCTAGTGGTTAGAGAGGCAGGTATCCTAGCGGTTAGAGAGGCAGGTATCCTAGCGGTTAGAGAGGCAGGTATCCTAGCGGTTAGAGAGGCAGGTATCCTAGTGGTTAGAGGGACAGGTATCCTAGTGGTTAGAGCGGAGGCAGGTATCCTAGTGGTTAGAGCGGCAGGTATCCTAGTGGTTAGAGAGGCAGGTATCCTAGTGGTTAGAGAGGCAGGTATCCTAGTGGTTAGAGAGGCAGGTATCCTAGTGGTTAGAGAGGCAGGTATCCTAGTGGTTAGAGAGGCAGGTATCCTAGTGGTTAGAGAGGCAGGTATCCTAGTGGTTAGAGCGGCAGGTATCCTAGTGGTTAGAGAGGCAGGTATCCTAGTGGTTAGAGAGGCAGGTATCCTAGTGGTTAGAGAGGCAGGTATCCTGGCGGTTAGAGAGGCAGGTATCCTAGCGGTTAGAGAGGCAGGTATCCTAGCGGTTAGAGAGGCAGGTATCCTAGTGGTTAGAGGGACAGGTATCCTAGTGGTTAGAGCGGAGGCAGGTATCCTAGTGGTTAGAGCGGCAGGTATCCTAGTGGTTAGAGAGGCAGGTATCCTAGTGGTTAGAGAGGCAGGTATCCTAGTGGTTAGAGAGGCAGGTATCCTAGTGGTTAGAGAGGCAGGTATCCTAGTGGTTAGAGAGGCAGGTATCCTAGTGGTTAGAGAGGCAGGTATCCTAGTGGTTAGAGAGGCAGGTATCCTAGTGGTTAGAGAGGCAGGTATCCTAGTGGTTAGAGCGGCAGGTATCCTAGTGGTTAGAGAGGCAGGTATCCTAGTGGTTAGAGAGGCAGGTATCCTGGCGGTTAGAGAGGCAGGTATCCTAGCGGTTAGAGAGGCAGGTATCCTAGCGGTTAGAGAGGCAGGTATCCTAGTGGTTAGAGAGGCAGGTATCCTAGTGGTTAGAGAGGCAGGTATCCTAGTGGTTAGAGAGGCAGGTATCCTAGTGGTTAGAGAGGCAGGTATCCTAGTGGTTAGAGCGGCAGGTATCCTAGTGGTTAGAGAGGCAGGTATCCTAGTGGTTAGAGAGGCAGGTATCCTAGTGGTTAGAGAGGCAGGTATCCTGGCGGTTAGAGAGGCAGGTATCCTAGCGGTTAGAGAGGCAGGTATCCTAGCGGTTAGAGAGGCAGGTATCCTAGTGGTTAGAGGGACAGGTATCCTAGTGGTTAGAGCGGAGGCAGGTATCCTAGTGGTTAGAGCGGCAGGTATCCTAGTGGTTAGAGAGGCAGGTATCCTAGTGGTTAGAGAGGCAGGTATCCTAGTGGTTAGAGAGGCAGGTATCCTAGTGGTTAGAGAGGCAGGTATCCTAGTGGTTAGAGAGGCAGGTATCCTAGTGGTTAGAGAGGCAGGTATCCTAGTGGTTAGAGAGGCAGGTATCCTGGTGGTTAGAGAGGCAGGTATCCTAGTGGTTAGAGCGGCAGGTATCCTAGGGGTTAGAGAGGCAGGTATCCTAGTGGTTAGAGAGGCAGGTATCCTAGTGGTTAGAGAGGCAGGTATCCTGGCGGTTAGAGAGGCAGGTATCCTAGTGGTTAGAGAGGCAGGTATCCTAGTGGTTAGAGAGGCAGGTATCCTAGTGGTTAGAGAGGCAGGTATCCTAGTGGTTAGAGAGGCAGGTATCCTAGTGGTTAGAGAGGCAGGTATCCTAGTGGTTAGAGTGGCAGGTATCCTAGTGGTTAGAGCGGCAGGTATCCTAGTGGTTAGAGCGGCAGGTATCCTAGTGGTTAGAGCGGCAGGTATCCTAGTGGTTAGAGAGGCAGGTATCCTAGTGGTTAGAGAGGCAGGTATCCTAGCGGTTAGAGAGGCAGGTATCCTAGCGGTTAGAGAGGCAGGTATCCTAGTGGTTAGAGGGACAGGTATCCTAGTGGTTAGAGCGGAGGCAGGTATCCTAGTGGTTAGAGCGGCAGGTATCCTAGTGGTTAGAGAGGCAGGTATCCTAGTGGTTAGAGAGGCAGGTATCCTAGTGGTTAGAGAGGCAGGTATCCTAGTGGTTAGAGAGGCAGGTATCCAAGCGGTTAGAGAGGCAGGTATCCTAGTGGTTAGAGAGGCAGGTATCCTAGTGGTTAGAGAGGCAGGTATCCTAGTGGTTAGAGAGGCAGGTATCCTAGTGGTTAGAGAGGCAGGTATCCAAGCGGTTAGAGAGGCAGGTATCCTAGTGGTTAGAGAGGCAGGTATCCTAGTGGTTAGAGAGGCAGGTATCCAAGCGGTTAGAGAGGCAGGTATCCTAGTGGTTAGAGAGGCAGGTATCCTAGCGGTTAGAGAGGCAGGTATCCTAGTGGTTAGAGAGGCAGGTATCCTAGTGGTTAGAGAGGCAGGTATCCTAGTGGTTAGAGGCAGGTATCCTAGTGGTTAGAGAGGCAGGTATCCTAGTGGTTAGAGAGGCAGGTATCCTAGTGGTTAGAGAGGCAGGTACCTAGCGGTTAGAGGGTTGGTCCAGTAACTGAAAGGTTGCTTGATCAAATCCCAGAGCTGGCAAGGTAAAAATCTTTTGTTCTGCCCCTGAGGAAGGCAGTTAACCTACTGTTCCCTGGGCAACGTGGATGTTGAGTAAAGCAGCCCCCTGCACCTCTCTGATTCAGAGGGGTTGGGTTAAATGCGGAAGACACATTTCAGTTGAATACATTCGGTTGGAGAACTGACTAGGTGTCCCCCTTTCCTTAAAATGAGGGACAGACCTAAATGAATCACTAATCACAATAAATAATAATCTTCAGAAATTACTGTCAAAGCATCAAAATAACTGGGACTTTCAACGGGACGCAAAAGACACTCAATTTGTGGAACAGCCCAGCTACTCTATTACAGAGGACACTACAGGTGTACTCCACAGTGGATAGAGGACACTACAGGTGTACTCCACATTGGATAGAGGACACTACAGGTGTACTCCACAGTGGATAGAGGACACTACAGGTGTACTCCACAGTGGATAGAGGACACTACAGGTGTACTCCACAGTGGATAGAGGACACTACAGGTGTACTCCACAGTGGATAGAGGACACTACAGGTGTACTCCACAGTGGATAGAGGACACTACAGATTTACTCCACAGTGGATAGAGGACACTACAGGTTTACTCCACAGTGGATAGAGGACACTACAGGTGTACTCCACAGTGGATAGAGGATATTACAGGTGTACTCCACAGTGGATAGAGGACACTACAGGTGTACTCCACAGTGGATAGAGGACACTACAGGTGTACTTCAAGATGAGCCTTGAAAGGAGTCTATGGACTGATGTGTGATTCTGAGTCGGAGGAGAGGAGAGACTGGTATGAGGACTAGTATCTAACTGGTATCTGTGTGAGTACTTTCCATTACCAATACGGACCATATCTAATATTTGTTTATTTTAATAACCTTTCACCTCTAGTTTGTTGGTTTGTTTGTGTTGACCTCAGACAGGTTAGTTGTTGTTCATCTGCTGCTGACTATTTGCAATATGGGATTCTGGTAACGTTTTATTTTACAACCCGGTTTAAGATGGTATCAGGGTTACAATATTCAGGTCACTCCAGAAGCGGAATTTTGCAACCCTTAGATGGTACTTGATTGGTTCAATGAATCTCAACGAAACCGAAGTGTTATATGCAATTATCACGTAATTAGCGTTTAATTTGTAAGTAACTACCCTTCCTGCTTAACGGTGGGTTGTAAAATGAAACATTACTGAGATTCTTTGTTTCTCCGTTTTGATACACCTGAAAATGTACATGCAATGATCATGAATTTGATTTGACCTGTTGTTTTGTTCTCATGTATTATGTGCCTTTCTGTATGTGACAATTCTGTTTAAATTAAACAAACATTTTTAATCAACAAACCACTCCATGATTTTTTATTTTATTTAACTAGGCAAGTCAATTAAGAACAAATTCTTATTTACAATGACGGCCTACCAGGGAACAGCGGGTTAACTGCCTTGTTCAGGGGCAGAACGACAGATTTTTACCATGTCAGCTCGGGGATTCGATCCAGCAACCTTTCGGTTACTGGCCCAACACTAGGCTACCTGCCGCCCCAGGTGTTTGACTGAGTGTGGTGGACATGTTGTTGTTGACGGTTTTATTTGCTTGAGAAAAAGTTGTGAATACCACCTTAGGTGGTGTGGATGACAATAATGGTCAAAATAATGAATGAACTGATTAAATTAAATTAAATTAAGTAATTGGTAGTTTATTCATGTTTGAGTTTTTTGCATTGATTAATCTGATCTACCCCACAAGCTGGAGTAAGTGCTTCATCATTGATCATGAAACACAGTTACTTTGGTGGTGAAACAGCGGCCTCTACTGGTCATAATATATAATTCATGACATGATTATTAAATTCTCTCCCATCTACAATGGGGGAAAACACAGATTACCCCTGCCTCTGCAATGTGACACACACACACACACACACACACACACACACACACACACAACACAGGGAGGATGCACACACACACACACACACACACACACACACACACACACACACACACACACACACACACACACACACACACACACACACACACACACACACACACACACACACACACACACACACACACACACACACACACACACACACACAATTCACATACTGAGCTATACTGTATGCTCAACATGTTTTGGGGAAATTATATTATTTTATACTAATACATTTGCACATTTGAAAGATTTTGTTTAACAAGTAATACTTTTTTCCCCTCAAAAAGGTATGGCTCAAATTATTGACACCCCTAAATATTTGTATAAATAAAGTTTACTATTTGGTCCCATATTCCTAGCACACAATGATTACATCAACCTTCTGACTCTACAAACTTGTTGGATGCATTTGTTTTTTGTTTTGGTTGTGTTTCAGATTATTTTGTGCCCAAAAAGAAATGAATTGTAAATAATGTATTGTGTCTTTTTGGAGTCACTTTAAAAAAAATTGTTAATGAGAATAGAATATGTTTCTAAACACGTCTACATTAATGTGGATACTACCATGATTACAAATAGTCCTAAATGAATCATGAATAATGATGAGTGAGAAAGTTACAGAAGGTTAAAGGTCATATCCCCAAGACATGCTAACCTCTCACCATAACCAATAACAGAGGAGTTTAGTCTTGGGGGCATGACCATTACCTTTATGAGGAAAACAGTATTACTTGTAAAACCAAATCTTTCTGTACTACTATAAAATAATATAATTATCGGACCCCAACGTAGATTGATAGCTGTATCTGTAAAATAAGTATATAAACAAGATAGCTGTATCTGTGTAGATCTCATGGCACGTAGACTGGGAGGATGCACCTCACTGATCCAGGAAGAGGTAGTGAAAAAGAAAGAGAGAGACAGCAGAGAGAGAGAGAGACAGCAGAGAGAGAGAGACATAGAGAGAGAGAGAGCAGAGAGAGAGAGAAACATAGAGACAGAGACAGCAGAGAGAGAGAGACATAGAGACAGAGACAGCCGAGAGAGAGAGAGACATAGAGAGAGAGACAGCAGAGAGAGAGAGAGACAGCAGAGAGAGCGAGCATGAGAGAGAGAGAGAGAGCAAGAGAGAGAGAGACATAGAGAGAGAGACAGCAGAGAGAGAGAGTGAGCGCAAGAGAGAGAGACATAGAGAGAGAGAGAGCAGAGAGAGAGAGAAACATAGAGACAGAGACAGCAGAGAGAGAGAGACATAGAGACAGAGACAGCCGAGAGAGAGAGAGACATAGAGACAGAGACAGCAGAGAGAGAGAGAGACAGCAGAGAGAGCGAGCATGAGAGAGAGAGAGAGAGCAAGAGAGAGAGAGACATAGAGAGAGAGACAGCAGAGAGAGAGAGTGAGCGCAAGAGAGAGAGACATAGAGAGAGAGAGAGCAGAGAGAGAGAGAGAAACATAGAGACAGAGACAGCAGAGAGAGAGAGACATAGAGACAGAGACAGCAGAGAGAGAGAGAAACATAGAGACAGAGACAGCAGAGAGAGAGAGAGACAGCAGAGAGAGCGAGCATGAGAGAGAGAGAGAGAGCAAGAGAGAGAGAGACATAGAGAGAGAGACAGCAGAGAGAGAGAGAGTGAGCGCAAGAGAGAGACATAGAGAGAGAGAGAGAGCAGAGAGAGAGAGAAACATAGAGACAGAGACAGCAGAGAGAGAGAGAGACATTGAGAGAGAGAGAGAGAGAGAGAGACATTGAGAAGTCATGCAGAAGAACAGCTCCTGACTTGTTATAACTTTTTGGTTGTTAAGAGCGAGATTGACACGACTAAATTAGCAAAAAATGTATAGGTAATCTAATTGTACAACTGAAGATCAAAACAGGAGGAAAAGATTGACAGAGAGTGAGTAAAAAGACCAATCTTCATCGTGGTAGCTAGCCAAATTCAAATCTGTCAGCTAGCTCACCGTCTAGCTCTAACCGTTTACTGGTGGTAACCATAGCAACATGGCCACTGAGGCAGCGCTAGCATCGATAGTAACGGCAGAGACTGAGAGACTTTCTCCGTTGTTTTTTGAATACCCAGCAGAAATAAAATCAGAGAAGGGAAGAATCAACTTTAAACACCGAATTCTGAGGGAGAACCCAGAAACTTTGTTTGCCGACTGCTCACAAAACGGGACTGTTACAAACCTGCTATTTTACACAGACCACACTACTGCCTGGCATACAGCTGTAACTAGCCATTTCAGCTACACCACGAAGAAAGGCATCTGCAAGGGAAGACAAATCCACATTTTTGAGGACAGCGATAAGGACCAGGAAAACAGGTTTCTGACGGTAAACATGTATCAGAACGGCACTATCATGGTCCAGGGCAGTGAGGCTGCACTCAGCTCTGTTGTGCAGGACTTCCCCACCCTAATGAAGATAGCAGAAAGTAAAAAAGACAAGGACAGCACCCCGACCTCTCCCCTCACCTCAGGCACCCCAACAGCAGGACTATCCTCCCCCCTGCCTGCCTACAACCACCAGAGCCAAGACCACACTACCATCAGCCTGTTGAGAGACAGGCTGGCTCTGTTAGAGGTATGGGTTACTGAGCTGAAGGAGCAGCCCCCCAGCTACACCACCCCCAGCCCAGACACAGAGCTTCTACAGGACCAGATCAACCAGTGCAGGACCCAGCTGAAGAACTCTGTCCAGGAGCTGAGAGAGAGCCTTACCACAGCGCTTGAGGAGGTAAAGGCCACCATGAGGAGAGAGCTAGTGCAGGTAAAGGAGGAGATGGCAAAGGAGTTGTCTGTCATCAAGAGGGTGCTACAGCAGAGAGAACAGACTGTAGAGACTCCCAGAGAGAAGCTGCAGCCCCTCACCACCCCTAACAACCCCACTGACCCACCTTTACCCACAATCCCCCCCCATACCGACAACACTTTACCCACACCCCCAGTCAACAAAGAGGCCCACATAGAGACAACTACTACAGAGAGAAGCTCTCTGGCCCCCCCTGACACACCCCCACACACCCCTCCATGTACACAGGCCCTGTCTACTCCAGCCCCAGACCGAAAACGCACCAATCTGGTAAAACCCACTGAGGTGGCCATCCTCATTGACTCAAATGGGAAATTCATTCAAGAAGATAAACTCTTCCCCCAACACAAGGTGCGCAAAATATGGTGCCCAAAAACACAAGATGCACTCCACATCCTGTCCCAGCCTGACTTTGGCACACCAGGCCACATTATTATTCACACCGGCACCAACAACCTGCGAGAGGAGCAGGAGAGAGTAGGCAGCCTGGTCAACAGAGTAGCAGAGAGGGCCTCTGAGTGGTTCCCCAACTCCCACATCACCATCTCCACTCTGCTGCCCCGCAAAGACTTTCATCCCCGTACCATCCAGAAAGCCAACGCTGACATCACCAGAGGGTGTGGCCTACTCCCGAACATACACATTGCTCACCACCCAACAATCACCCCAGAGCATCTACACGACCACTCCCACCTGAGGAAGCAGACAGTAGGGATGTTTGCCAAGTCCCTAAAGGACGTAGCACTTGGTAGACAAACACCCCATGCTGTACTGGACAGAGGAGCACCCAGAGACCCCTACCAGACCACTGCACCACCAAGGAGCCCCAGGCCCCTCCAACGCCACACCAGACCCAGTGCACCCCACAGGCCCCACCCACCCCCAGAGCATCACCACTTCCATCGGCTTAGCCAGACCAGACCGGGCCCAGCCTATTATCCCGCACCAGACCACCACCCCTACCAGACCAGAGAGGAAGTCCCACAGCCCAGACCTGGCCCCCCTCCACCTCACAGGGCCCAACAGCAGGACCAGCGCAGCTACGTGGAGGTCGTCAGAGGACAGGAGAACCCTGTAGGATTAAGTGAGATTAAACAGCTCCTCCAATACATCTGCACTAAACTGCACTAAACACACACGGACGCATATTCACACACACCACACACACACACACACACACACACCTATTGTACTAGAATTTACTTGTTCAATGAATAGGAATGTTTAACAGAATAACAGAATAAATGTTAGCTGATATCCTGTTTATCTCGCTCTTAACAACTTATTAGTTAATCGTTACTGTATTTCTGACTGCTACTCTTTCTTTTTGCAACATGAAATCACTATCAGTTAGCATGTGGAACATTCAGGGTCTAAACTCATCAACCTTTGGTCTGAAGAGTTTAGCACTGGAGTTCAACAAAAATCTGAAAGATGTTGACGTCATCATTCTGCAGGAGACATGGTGTAAGGCTGACGTTGTCACTCACTGTCCCACAGGCTACAGAGAGGTCATTGTGCCATCACAGAAACACAGCTCTGTCAATAGAGGCAGAGACTCTGGAGGATTGATCATTTGGTACAAATCCGAACTACAAAATCTAATTGATCCCCTCAAAATTGGCAAATACCACATTTGGTTAAAACTAAAAAAAGAACTTGTACTGACAGGAAAAGATGTGTTCCTTTGCGCAATATATATCCCCCCCTCAGAATCCCCATATTACTCAGAGGAGATCTTCCCCACCCTCGAGGAAGAGACGTGCCATTTCCAGGCCCAGGGAAATGTGCTCATCTGTGGGGACACAAATGCGCGCACAGGAACACTACCTGATCTAACGAGCACACGAGGGGACAGCTTTATTACAGGCCATACTGTTTCTAACTATCTTAATCTCCCCCATAGAAACAACAGTGACAGCACCGTCAACAAAAACGGAAGGGATCTTTTGCAGCTCTGTAGAAGCCTGGGTCTGTACTTTGTCAATGGTAGGTTACGGGGGGACTCTTTGGGGAGATTCACCTACTGCTCACCTCTTGGCCACAGTACAGTAGACTATATGATCACAGACATGGACCCTTTCTCTCTCAGCTCATTCACTGTCAAGCCACTAACACCTCTGTCTGATCACAGCCAAATTACGTTGTTCCTCAAAAGAACAGACCTGGAAACAACCACACATTCACAGCCCAGTAAGCTGTACAACATCAGAAATTCATACAGATGGGCCCAAAACAGCACAGAAGAATACCAGAAAGCAACCTGGAACCAAAATATCCAAACACTCTTAGATAACTTTCTGGATACCACATTCACTCACAGTAAAGAAGGCATCAATCTAGCAGTACGAAACATCAACTATATATTCAGGCAAACGGCAAAAGAAGCACAATTGAAATTGATAAAAAACAAAACTAAAAAAATCACAGATGACAACTGGTTTGATGCAGATTGTAAAATTATAAGGAAAAAACTTAGAACACTATCCAACCAAAAGCACAGAGACCCAAATAATGGTGAATTACGCCTTCATTACTGTGAGACTTTAAAACTCTATAAACGTACACTCAGAACCAAAAAAGCACAGTACAACAGCAAGCAGCTGACACTAATTGAGGAGTCCATAAACACAAACAACTTTTGGCAAAATTGGAAAAAACTAAAAAAATCTAAACAAGAGGAATTAGCAATACAAAATGGTGACATATGGACAACCCATTTCAAAACACTCTACAACACCGATCAAATTGACACAAACGCAGAACAACGCCAAATCCATGAGAAGTTGAATGGATTAGAAAAAGCTATAAAGGACAATCAAAACCCATTGGACTCCCCAATTACTGACCAGGAGCTCTATAAGAAACTTCAGGCTCTCAAATTTAAAAAAGCCTGCGGACCTGATGGCATCCTAAATGAAATGCTCAAACTCACTAGTGCAAAATTTCAATTGGCTATATTAAAATTGTTTAATTTGATCCTGAGTGTAGGTTATTTCCCTGACATCTGGAATCAAGGACTCATAACCCCAATCTTTAAGAATGGAGACAAATTTGACCCTAACAATTACAGAGGCATTTGTGTGAACAGTAACCTGGGGAAGGTTTTCTGTAGTATCATCAATGTAAGAGTTCTAAACTTCCTTAATAAGCACAATGTCTTGAGTAAAAGCCAAATTGGATTTATACCAAAACATCGCACAACTGATCATATTTACACCTTACACACCCTGATAGATAAACATGTCCACCAAAATAATACCAAAATATACACTTGCTTTATCGACTTCCAAAAAGCATTTGATTCTATTTGGCATACAGGACTGTTCTACAAAGTTATTGAAAGTGGTGTAGGGGGTAAAACATATGACATAATTAAATCAATGTATACTGGCAATACGTGCAGCATTAAAATTGGTAAGAAAAGGACAGAATTCTTTAACCAGGGGCGGGGCCTTCGTCAGGGTTGCAATCTGAGCCCTGCACTCTTCAATATTTACATTAACGAATTGGCCACTATTCTAGAAAAATCCTCAGCCCCTGGTGTTAGTCTCCACAATTCAGAAGTTAAATGCCTACTCTTCGCAGATGACCTATGCCTGCTGTCACCCACAGCACCTGGCCTACAGCAGAGCCTGGACCTGCTAGAGCAGTACTGCCAGACCTGGGCCCTGGCAGTAAACCCCAAAAAGACTAAAATAATGATTTTCCAGAGAAGATCCAGATCTCAGGGAATTAGACCAAAGTTCTCAATTGGTACAAAATATATAGAGTACTGTACACACTACAATTACTTAGGTTTAAAAATAAGCTCAACTGGACACCTTAATGAGGCAGTGAATGAACTGAGAGAGAAAGCACGCAGGGCATTCTACGCCATTAAAAAGCAAATTCAAATTGAAATACCTATTAAAATTTGGCTAAAACTAATTGAATATGTCATTGAACCAATTGCACTTTATGGCAGCGAGGTGTGGGGTCCACTTGCAAAACAAGATTTCATCAAATGGGACAAACACCCCATTGAAACCCTACATGCAGAGTTCTGTAAGATTCTCCTACGTGTCCAGAGGAAAACTACAAACAATGCATGCAGGGCAGAATTAGGCCAATATCCACTAATAATAAAAACTCAAAAAAGAGCAATTAAGTTTTGGAAACATCTAAAATACAGTGACCCCCTCTCATATCATTACCAAGCCCTGCAATGCCAAGAGCTGAGCAAAGAAAAGAGTCCCCTCATCCAGCTGGTCCTGGGGCTGAGTTCACAAACCTGTTCTACTAACACACTGAAGCCTCAGGACCAGAACATCCAATCAATCAGAATAAACCAAATTACAACACAGTCAAAACAAAACTACATTGCTTATTGGGAAACACAAGCACAAACACAAAGCAAAATGCAGTGCTATCTGGCCCTAAATCGACAGTACACTATGGCTAAATATTTGACCATGGTTACTGATCAAAACCTTAGAAAAACCTTGACAAAGTACAGGCTCAGTGAGCACAGCCTTGCCATTGAGAAGGGTAGACACAGGAAAACCTGGCTCCCTGTAGAGGAAAGGCTGTGCAACCACTGCACAACAGCAGAACCTGAGACGGAGCTGCATTTCCTGACAAAATGTCAAAAATATAAAACAATTAGAGAGTGTCATTTCCCCAAATTTGAAATCCTTATTCAAGGTTTTAAAGACCTCTCTGATGAGGATAGGCTACCCATCCTGTTGGGGGAGGACGCAGAGAGCTGTGGGTTGGCAGCGCACTACATTGCTGCCTGCCATAAGTTGAGGGACAGTGTCTGACAGACCAATAAACCTGCACATGTCCTCAACTGTATGATTATTGTTATTGTTGAATGTATGGTTATATTGACCGTTGGTTATTGTTGTTACTGTTGTCCCGTTGACAATTTTTGATTCTCATTTTTATTTATTTTTTATATTGTAAATATCCAAAGTAAGCTTTGGCAATATGTACATTGTTACGTCATGCCAATAAAGCGAATTGAATTGAATTGAATTGAATTGACATAGAGAGAGAGACAGCAGAGAGAGAGAGAGACAGCAGAGAGAGCGAGCATGAGAGAGAGAGAGCAAGAGAGAGAGAGACATAGAGAGAGAGACAGCAGAGAGAGAGAGAGAGCGAGCGCAAGAGAGAGAGACATAGAGAGAGAGACAGCAGAGAGAGAGACATAGAGAGAGAGACATAGAGAGAGAGAGAGACAGCAGAGAGAGCGAGCGTGAGAGAGAGAGAGAGAGAGACAGCAGAGAGACAGCAGAGAGAGAGACAGCAGAGAGATAGAGAGACAGCAGAGAGAGAGAGAGACATAGAGAGAGAGCAGCTCAACATGCTCTGCTCACACCTACTGTGATGGTCCGGACCTAAACCACACAAAAACAACACTAAACAAAATGGAACACAAAGCTTTTACTATCTCATCCTGGAATATACAAGGTCTGAGGTCATCTGCCTTTGGCCTAAAGAGCAGGAACCCAGACTTCAACAAAGAAATTGGAAATACAGTAGTTATTGGGGTAAAATTTGGATCCTGATCACCACAATCCACAAAAATTGATCCAAATTTGACCCCAATAACTACTGTGGGATATGAGTCAACAGCAACCTTGGGAAAATCCTCTGCATTATCATTAACAGCAGACTCGTACATTTCCTCAGTGAAAACAATGTACTTAGCAAATGTCAAATTGGCTTTTTACCAAATTATTGTATGACAGACCACGTATTCACCCTGCACACCCTAATTGTCCACTCACCAACCAATAAAAACAGAGCAAACTAGAATGCTATTTGGCCCAACATGGTCAACACAACATGGTAGCAGCACAACATGGCAGCAGCACAACATGGTAGAAACACAACATGGTAGCAACACAACATGGCTGCAGCACAACATGGTAGGAACACAACATGGTAGCAACACAACATGGCTGAAGCACAACATGGTAGGAACACAACATGGTAGGAAAACACAACATGGTAGAGGAACAACATGGTTTATACTGTATATTGTTATTGTGTATATATTTCCAATCATAACTACTTTTTTTTACGACTTTATTACTTAGCTATTTGTGTATATTTTTGTTAAGGAGAGCTTGCAAGTAAGCATTTCACTGTAGTTTACACCCTGTGCATGTGACGAATTAACTATGGTATGATGATGAACTCACCATTCATATCAGCTGTCATAGTCAACAGAATAGTTGACTGACTTGACTAACACTATCTAGTCATCAATTTCGTTATGGGGAACTACCATTAAAGTGACTATCAACACGGTCATAATGCAGAACACTAATCAAGACTGTTACCTTTCCTTTACAACGGCAGGGGTGCACCGTTCCTGGAGGTACTGCAATACCAGGTCGATGCGTGGAGTGGACGGAGCAAGCCCCTATTCCATCTCCCTGTTCCAAAAATCAATTTAATATATGGTCCCCAGATAGGGGACGTATCAGATATTAAACTGATAAGAACAGATACTACACTTGATCTTAGCCAAAAGGCCGAGAAGCGATACCGCAATGCTTTCGGGAGGAAGGTGCCGTTCTCGGACACGTCAAATTCGTTAACGGTTACACCAAAATGAGCTCTGTAAACTTTCCACTAAATATTAAAGATAATTCTTTAAAAAAAAGTGTGACATAGATTGGGAGTTGATCAACGTCGGGAATAACCACTTTTGACTGTTACAAAGTAACACATTGGGAGGTTCCCCAGTCACGGCGTTATCCACCCTCCAATCGGAAACGAGAGAAAGCCTTGTTGAATTAAAACCAGATTAACAGCTACATTTTAATAATAATACATGAAATACTGGTGGGGGAAACAATTTGGAGACAATTATATTGACATAACATTTGATCTTATATCAAATATCTCTGGTAGCATTACTGCCACAAGGGAACGGAAGTAATTGTCCACATGGTGGCGCCAGAGTTCCACCGACCGCCGCCTTGTCCAAGCTGTACAACAAGCGTCTAAGGCACTGCATCTCAGTGCTACAGGCGTCACTACAGACACCCTGGTTCGAATCCAGGCTGTATCACAGCCGGCCGTGATTGGGAGTCCCATAAGGCGCTGCACAATTGGCCCAGCGTCGTCCGGGTTTGGCCGGTGTAGGCGTCATTGTAAATAAGAACTTGTTCTTATTAAGTTCTTAACTGACTTGCCTAGTTAAATAAAAGTAAACTCAAATAAAGGTTAAATAAAATAATAAATAATAATCAAAACATTCTAAAGCGCATACATCAGCTCGGCAGGTTAAGCCCTACAGAAGCTTGGGTCTCCATAATTCATACATGCAAATCAGAACACTATCAGAATTCGGAATAATGGCACAGCTATTTATATCCTATTTCACTGTGGAAAAATCTATCTAATATATGGTCCCCAGATATATGGTCCCCAGATATTAAACTGATAAGAACAGATTTCTTTTATATTGGATTCTTTTTTCTTAAAATAGCTCATACTTTTACATAATCATTTGTACACCTTAAAACGGCATAATATGCATAAAAACTGCATTGAAACATGATATGTTAAAATAAGTACTTTTAGAGAGAGAGAGAGAGAGAGAGACATAGAGAGACATAGAGAGAGAACAAGTGAGAGAGAGAGAGAGACAGGACAGAGAGAAACAGCAGAGAAACAGCAGAGAGACAGCAGAGAGAGAGACATAGAGAGAGAGAACAAGTGAGAGAGAGAGAGAGACAGGAGAGAAAGAAACAGTAGAAAGACAGCAGAGAGACAGCAGAGAGAGCGACAGCAGAAAGAGAGAGAGACAGCAGAGAGAGAGAGAGAGAGAGAGAGAGACTACCGTGGGATATGCGTCAACAGCAACCTTGGGAAAGTCCTCTGCATTATCATTAACAGCAGACTCGTACATTTCCTCAGTACTGAGCAAATGTCAAATTGGCTTTTTACCAAATTACCGTACAACAAACCATGTATTCACCCTGCACACCCTAACGTGACAAACAAACAAACCAAAACAAAGGCAAAGTCTTCTCATGCTTTGTTGATTTCAAAAAAGCCTTCAACTCAATTTGGCATGAGGGTCTGCTATACAAATTGATGGAAAGTGGTGTTGGGGGAAAACATACATTATAAAATCCATGTACACAAACAACAAGTGTGCGGTTAAAATAGGCAAAAAACACACACATTTCTTTCCACAGGGCCGTGGGGTGAGACAGGGATGCAGCTTAAGCCCCACCCTCTTCAACATATATATCAACGAATTGGCGAGGGCACTAGAACAGTCTGCAGCACCCAGCCTCACCCTACTAGAATCTGTAGTCAAATGTCTACTGTTTGCTGATGATCTGGTGCTTCTGTCACCAACCAAGGAGGGCCTACAGCAACACCTAGATCTTCTGCACAGATTCTGTCAGACCTGGGCCCTGACAGTAAATCTCAGTAAGACAAAAATAATGCTGTTCCAAAAAAGGTCCAGTCACCAGGACCCCAAATACAAATTCCATCTAGACACCGTTGCCGTAGAGCACAGAAAAAACTATACATACCTCGGCCTAAACATCAGCGCCACAGGTAACTTCCACAAAGCTGTGAACGATCTGAGAGACAAGGCAAGAAGGGCATTCTGTGCCATCAAAAGGAACATAAAATTCAACATACCAATTAGGATCTGGCTAAAAATACTTGAATCAGTTATAGAACCCATCGCCCTTTATGGTTGTGAGGTCTGGGGTCCGCTCACCAACCAAGAATTCACAAAATGGGACAAACACCAAATTAAGACTGCATGCAGAGCAGAATTAGGCCGATACCCGCTAATTATCAAAATCCAGAAAAGAGCTGTTAAATTCTACCACCACCTAAAAGGAAGCGATTCCCAAACCTTCCATAACAAAGCCATCCCCTACAGAGAGATGAACCTGGAGAAGAGTCCCCTAAGCAAGCTGGTCCTGAGGCTCTGTTCACAAACACAAACAGACCCCACAGAGCCCCAGGACAGCAACACAATTAGACCCAACCAAATCATGAGATTTAACACATTGGAAAGGATTAACAAAAAAACTGAGCAAACTGGAATACTATTTGGCCCTAAACAGAGAATACACAGTGGCAGAATACCTGATCACTGTGACTGACCCAAACTTAAGGAAAGCTTTGACTATGTACAGACTCAGTGAGCATAGCCTTGTTGTTGAGAAAGGCCGCTGTAGGCAGACCTGGCTCTCAAGAGAAGACAGGCTATGTGCACACTGCCCACAAAATGAGGTGGAAACTGAGCTGCACTTCCTAACCTCCTGCCCAATGTATGACCATATTAGAGGCACATA
>NC_042963.1:52122125-52138402 GCF_901001165.1 Salmo trutta
AGCAGTAGATTGTAGCCTATGTTGGGGGATTGTGAAGCACTCTATTATTGAACCCAGATGTTGGATTACGTGTATTAGCTATTGTAACATTGTGAAAAGGGGTATTTCATTTTTTATCACGCTCGTTCCAGGTAAAATAAGTTGATTGTGCAAGTGTAAATTAAATGTGTTTTTTTTTTGCCCAAAACTGCAGTACCTCAGTCTATTAGCAATAGCAGTGTTATAGTATCTCAGTCTATTAGCAATAGAAGTGTTATAGTACCTCAGTCTATTAGCAATAGCAATGTTATAGTATCTCAGTCTATTAGCAATAGAAGTGTTATAGTACCTCAGTCTATTAGCAATAGCAGTGCTATAGTATCTCAGTCTATTAGCAATAGCAGTGCTATAGTACCTCAGTCTATTAGCAATAGCAGTGCTATTGTATCTAAGTCTATTAGCAATAGCAGTGCTATAGTACCTCAGTCTATTAGCAATAGCAGTGCTATAGTATCTCAGTCTATTAGCAATAGAAGTGTTATAGTACCTCAGTCTATTAGCAATAGCAGTGTTATAGTACCTCAGTCTATTAGCAATAGCAGTGCTATAGTATCTCAGTCTATTAGCAATAGCAGTGTTATAGTATCTCAGTCTATTAGCAATAGAAGTGTTATAGTACCTCAGTCTATTAGCAATAGCAGTGTTATAGTATCTCAGTCTATTAGCAATAGAAGTGTTATAGTACCTCAGTCTATTAGCAATAGCAGTGCTATAGTATCTCAGTCTATTACCAATAGCAGTGCTATAGTATCTCAGTCTATTAGCAATAGAAGTGTTATAGTACCTCAGTCTATTAGCAATAGCAGTGCTATAGTATCTCAGTCTATTAGCAATAGCAGTGCTATAGTACCTAAGTCTATTAGCAATAGCAGTGCTATAGTATCTCAGTCTATTAGCAATAGCAGTGCTATAGTATCTGAGTCTATTAGCAATAGCAGTGCTATAGTACCTCAGTCTATTAGCAATAGCAGTGCTATAGTCCCTCAGTCTATTAGCAATAGAAGTGTTATAGTACCTCAGTCTATTAGCAATAGCAGTGCTATAGCACCTCAGTCTATTAGCAATAGCAGTGTTATATTACCTCAGTCTATTAGTAATAGCAGTGTTATATTACCTCAGTCTATTAGCAATAGCAGTGCTATAGTATCTCAGTCTATTAGCAATAGCAGTGCTATAGTACCTCAGTCTATTAGCAATAGCAGTGCTATAGTACCTCAGTCTATTAGCAATAGCAGTGTTATAGTACCTCAGTCTATTAGCAATATCAGTGTTATAGTACCTCAGTCTATTACCAATAGCAGTGCTATAGTACCTCAGTCTATTAGCAATAGCAGTGCTATAGTATCTCAGTCTATTAGCAATAGAAGTGCTATAGTACCTCAGTCTATTAGCAATAGCAGTGTTATAGTACCTCAGTCTATTAGCAATAGCAGTGCTATAGTATCTCAGTCTATTAGCAATAGCAGTGCTATAGTACCTCAGTCTATTAGCAATAGCAGTGCTATAGTACCTCAGTCTATTAGCAATAGCAGCCTTATAGTACCTCAGTCTATTAGCAATAGCAGTGTTATAGTACCTCAGTCTATTAGCAATAGCAGTGCTATAGGACCTCAGTCTATTAGCAATAGCAGTGCTATAGTATCTCAGTCTATTAGCAATAGCAGTGCTATAGTATCTCAGTCTATTAGCAATAGCAGTGTTATAGTACCTCAGTCTATTAGCAATAGCAGTGCTATAGTATCTCAGTCTATTAGCAATAGCAGTGCTATAGGACCTCAGTCTATTAGCAATAGCAGTGCTATAGTATCTCAGTCTATTAGCAATAGCAGTGTTATAGTATCTCAGTCTATTAGCAATAGCAGTGTTATAGTACCTCAGTCTATTAGCAATAGCAGTGCTATAGTACCTCAGTCTATTAGCAATAGCAGTGTTATATTACCTCAGTCTATTAGCAATAGCAGTGTTATATTACCTCAGTCTATTAGCAATAGCAGTGCTATAGTATCTCAGTCTATTAGCAATAGCAGTGCTATAGTACCTCAGTCTATTAGCAATAGCAGTGCTATAGTACCTCAGTCTATTAGCAATAGCAGTGTTATAGTACCTCAGTCTATTAGCAATATCAGTGTTATAGTACCTCAGTCTATTACCAATAGCAGTGCTATAGTACCTCAGTCTATTAGCAATAGCAGTGCTATAGTACCTCAGTCTATTAGCAATAGAAGTGCTATAGTACCTCAGTCTATTAGCAATAGCAGTGCTATAGTACCTCAGTCTATTAGCAATAGCAGTGCTATAGTACCTCAGTCTATTAGCAATATCAGTGTTATAGTACCTCAGTCTATTAGCAATAGCAGTGCTATAGTACCTCAGTCTATTAGCAATAGCAGTGCTATAGTACCTCAGTCTATTAGCAATAGCAGCATTATAGTACCTCAGTCTATTAGCAATAGCAGTGTTATAGTACCTCAGTCTATTAGCAATAGCAGTGCTATAGTACCTCAGTCTATTAGCAATAGCAGTGCTATAGTACCTCAGTCTATTAGCAATAGCAGTGCTATAGGACCTCAGTCTATTAGCAATAGCAGTGCTATAGTATCTCAGTCTATTAGCAATAGCAGTGCTATAGGACCTCAGTCTATTAGCAATAGCAGTGCTATAGTACCCCAGTCTATTAGCAATAGCAGTGCTATAGTACCTCAGTCTATTAGCAATAGCAGTGCTATAAAAACTGTTGATGTGCCCTTGAGCAAGGCAGTTAAACCTAATCGCTCCTGTAAATCGCTCTGGATAAGAGCATCTGGTAAATGACTAAAATGTCAAATGTAAGATCATCAAGGACCTCAACCACCGAGCCACGGCCTGTTCTCCCCGCTTCCATCGCTTTGACGAGGGCAGTATAGGAGCATCATGGCAGAAACTCAGACTGGCCAATAGCTTCTTCCCCCAGACCATCTGATAAATAGCCACCACTCGGCAGCTATCTGCTCTCCCTGTGCCTCTGACATTCTACCCCCACACTGCTGCTCCGGACATTTACCCTGCCCCCCACCGCACAATGGGAGTGTAATGTGTGAAATGCTTGATAATGTATGTGATATCAACAGAGAGGTATATATTTTCTGGGTGATTTAAATATTGACTTGCTTTCATCAAGCTGCCCACTCAAGAAAAAGCTTCAAACTGTAACCACTAACTGCAGCCTGGTTCAGGTTATCAGTCAACCTACCAGGGTAGGTACAAACAGCACAGGAATGAAATCATCAACATGTATTAATCACATCGTTACTAATGCTGCAGAAATGAGCATGAAAGCAGTATCCAGATCCATCGGATGTAGTGATCACAATATATTAGCCGTATCTAGGAAAACCAAGTTCCAAAGGCTGGGCCTAATATAGTGTATAAGAGGTCATACAATAAGTTTTGTAGTGATTCCTACGTTGTTTATGTAAAGAATATTTGTTGGTCCGTGAGGAGGAGCAAACAGATGTTGCACTTGACACATTTATGAAATTGCTTATCCCAGTTACTAATAAGCATGAACCCATTAAGAAAATCACTGTAAAAACTGTTAAATCCCCATGGATTGATGAAAAATGGTATGGTTGAGAGGGATGTGGCAAAAGGAATGGCAAATAAGTCTGGCTGCACAACCGATTGGCAAACGTACTGCAAATTGAGAAATCATGTGACTAAACTGAATAAAAAACAAGAAGAAACTACACTATGAAACAAAGATAAATGAAATAAAGAATGCTAGTAAAAAGCTTTGGAGCACCTTCAATGAAATGTTGGGAAAAAAGGCAAACTCAGCTCCATCATTCATTGAATCAGATGGCTCATTCATCACAAAACCCACTGAACTACTTTAATGATTTTGTTTTCATTGGCTAGATTAGAAAACTTAGGCATGACATGCAAGCAACAAATGCCGACCCTACACATCTAAGTATATCTAACCAAATATATGATATTCTGTGAAGTGAGTGTGGAAGAGGTGAAAAAATTATGGTTCTCTATCAACAATGACAAGCCACCGGGGTCTGACAACTTGGATGGAAAATGACTGAGGAGAGTAGCGGACGATATTGTCACTCCTATTTGCCATATCTTCAATTTAAGCCTACTAGAAAGTGTGTGTCCTCAGGCCTGGAGAGAATCAAAAGTAATTCCACTACCTAAGAATAGTAAAGCCCCCTTTACTGGCTCAAATAGCCAACCAATGGGCCTGTTACCAACCCTTAGTAAACTTCTGGGAAAAATGGTGTTTGACCAGATACAACGCTATTTTACAGTAAACACATTGACAACAGACTTTCAGCACGCTTATAGGAAAGGACATTCAACAAGCACAGCACTTACACAAATTACATATGATTGGCTCAGAGAAATTGATGATAAAAAGATTGTGGGAGACGTTTTGTTAGACCCCAGTACGGCCTTTGACGTTATCGATCGTAGTCTGCTGCTGGAAAAACGTACGTGTTATTTTTTTTAAAATGTTTTTTTTAGGCTTTATTTAACCAGGTAGGCTAGTTAAGAACAAGTTCTCATTTGCAACTGCGACCTGGCCAAGATAAAGCCTAGCAATTCGACACATCCAACAACACAGAGTTACACATGGAATAAACAAAACATACAGTCAATAATACAGTAGAACAAAAGAAAACAAAAAGTCTATATACAGTGAGTGCACATGAGGTAAGATAAGGGAGTTAAGGCAATAAATAGGCCATGGTGGCGAAGTAATTACAATATAGCAATTAAACACTGGAATGGTAGATGTGCAGAAGATGATTGTGCAAGTAGGGATACTGGGGTGCAAAGGAGCAAGATAAATAAATAAATACAGTATGGGGATGAGGTAGGTAGATAGATGGTGCAGTGATCTGTGAGCTGCTCTGACAGCTGGTGCTTAAAGCTAGTGAGGGAGATATGAGTCTCCAGCTTCAGATATTTTTGCAGTTCGTTCCAGTCATTGGCAGCAGAGAACTGGAAGGAAAGACGACCAAAGGAGGAATTGGCTTTGGGGGTGACCAGTGAGATATACCTGCTGGAGCGCGTGCTACGAGTGGGTGCTGCTATGGTGACCAGTGAGCTGAGATAAGACGGGGCTTTACCTAGCAGAGACTTGTAGATAACCTGAAGCCAGTGGGTTTGGCAACGAGTATGAAGCGAGGGCCAACCAACGAGACCGTACAGGACGCAATGGTGGGTAGTGTATGGGGCTTTGGTGACAAAATGGATGGCACTGTGATAGACTGCATCCAATTTGTTGACTAGAGTGTTTGAGGCTATTTTATTGATGACATCACCGAAGTCGAGGATCGGTAGGATGGTCAGTTTTACGAGGGTATGTTTGGCAGCATAAGTGAAGGATGCTTTGTTGCGAAATAGGAAGCCGATTCTAGATTTAATTTTGTATTGGAGATCCTTAATGTGAGTCTGGAAGGAGAGTTTACAGTCTAACCAGACACCTAGGTATTTGTAGTTGTCCACGTATTCTAAGTCAGAGCCATCCAGAGTAGTGATGCTGGACGGGCGAGCAGGTGCGGGCAGTGATCGATTGAAGAGCATGCATTTAGTTTTACTTGCGTTTAAGAGCAGTTGGAGGCCATGGAAGGAGAGTTGTATGGCATTGAAGCTCATCTGGAGGTTAGTTAACACAGTATCCAAAGAGGGGCCAGAAGTATACAGAATGGTGTCGTCTGCGTAGAGGTGGATCAGAGAATCACCAGCAGCAAGAGCAACATCATTGATGTATACAGAGAGGAGAGTCGGCCTGAGAATTGAACCCTGTGGCACCCCCATAGAGACTGCCAGAGGTCCGGACAACAGGCCCTCTGATTTGACACACTGAACTCTATCAGAGAAGTAGTTGGTAAACCAGGCGAGGCAATCATTTGAGAAACCAAGGCTGTCGAGTCTGCCAATAAGAAGGTGGCGATTGACAGAGACGAAAGCCTTGGCCAGGTCGATGAATACGGCTGCACAGTAATGTCTCTTATCGATGGCGGTTATGATGTCGTTTAGGACCTTGAGCATGGCTGAGGTGCACCCATGACCAACTCTGAAACCAGATTGCATAGCGGAGAAGGTACGGTGGGATTCGAAATGGTCAGTAATCTGTTTGTTGACTTGGCTTTTGAAGACCTTAGAAAGACAGGGTAGGATAGATATAGGTCTGTAGCAGTTTGGGTCTAGAGTGTCACCCCCTTTGAAGAGGGGGATGACCGCGGCAGCTTTCCAATCTTTGGGAATCTCAGACGACACGAAAGAGAGGTTGAACAGGCTAGTAATAGGGGTTGCAAAACTTTCGGCAGATAATTTTAGAAAGAGAGGGTCCAGATTGTCTAGCCCGGCTGATTTGTAGGGGTCCAGATTTTGCAGCTCTTTCAGAACATCAGCTATCTGGATTTGAGTGAACGAGAAATGGTGGGGGCTTTGGTGGGTTGCTGTGGAGGGTGCCTGGCAGTTGACCGGGGTAGGGGTAGCCAGGTGGAAAGTTATGGCTTTACACCCCCTGCTATATTGTGTATAAAGAGTTACCTGTCTAACAGAACACAGAGGGTGTTCTTTAATGGAAGCCTCTCCAACATTAATCCAGGTAGAATCAGGAATTCCCCAGGGCAGCTGTCTAAACCCGTTACCTTTTTCAATCTTTAATAATTACATGCCTCTAGCTTTGGGTAAAGCCAGTGTGTCTATGTATGCGAATGATTCAACACTATACACGTCAGCTACTACAGCGACTGAAATGACTGCAACACTTAACAAAGAGCTGCAGTTAGTTTCAGAATGGGTGGCAAGGAATAAGTTAGTCCTGAATATTTCAAAACTAAAAAGCATTGTATTTCGGACACATCATTCGGACACATCAACCCTAAACCTCAACTAAATCTTGTAATAAATAATGTGGAAATTGAGTAAGTTGAGGTGACTAAACTGCTTGGAGTAACCCTAGATTGTAAACTGTCATGGTCAAAACGTAATGATACAACAGTAGCTAAGATGGGGAGAAGTCTGTCCATAATGAAGCACTGCTCTGCCTTCTTAACACTATCAACAAGGCAGGTCCTACAGGCCTTAGATTTGTCACACCTGGACTGCTGTTCAGTCGTGTGTTCAGGTGCCACAAAGAGGAACTTAGGAAAATTGCAATTGGCTCAGAACAGGGCAGCACGGCTGGCCCTTGGATGTACACAGAGAGCTAATATTAATAATATGCATGTAAATCTCTCCTGGCTGAAAGTGGAGGAGAGATTGACTTCATCACTACTTTTATTTATGAGAGGTATTGACATGTTGAATGCACCAAGCTGTCTGTCTAAACTACTGGCACACAGCTCGGACACCCATGCATACCCCACAAGACATGCCACAAGAGGTCTCTTCACAGTCCCCAAGTCCAGAATAGACTATGGGAGGCGCAAAGTATTACTTAGCAGTAAAATTTGATTTAAAAAACAAATAAAAATACACCTTGTGGAACAGCGGGGACTGTGAAGCAACACAAACGTAGACACATGCATACAAACACACGATAACATACGATTTTGTGTTGTAGATATGTGGTAGTGGAGTAGAGGCCTGAGGGCACACACTTAGTTTGTTGGGAAATCTGTTATGAATGTATTGTAATGTTTTCACTGTACCCTGAAAATACATCTGTGCATTTGACTAGTAAAATCATCTATCTAATAAACAAAAATCCGGGACACTATATGTTACGTTTGGTTTGGTATGAATTAATTTGTGGATGTCTGTCATCCATTTCGATATGAATTACAATTCCTATGATATGTTACAAATTGCAATTCATAGAATATGTTACAAATTTGCAATACATATGATAGTCTACAATTTACGGTTTGTTGTGGCTAACGTTAGCCAGCTGGCTAGGTGGTTAACGCTAATGTTAGCTAGGTGGCTAACATTAGCTAAGCTAGGGGTTAGGGGAAGGGTTAACTAACGTGCTAAGTAGTTACAAAGTAGATTCAAACACGCAACCTTTTGGTTGCAAGACATTTGCACTTTACACCCACCCATCCGCCTCGACTAACCACCTTTCTTCCATTTTTTCCTTAAGTAACCTTCTGTCTTATGTAACCATACTAAACATAACAACAAGTATCATACTAATTTCACTGTCACTGATTTTCATTTACTATGTTACGCTTAGTCTATGAGACCAGCCTGGTTAATTATATTTCTATGGTTCAGGTTACAGAGATAAATATTAGCCTCGTGTCAGATCTGGGTTTTTTGTTGTTGTGTTTTTTACCCCTTTTTTGCTGGTATCCAATTGGTAGTTACAGTCTTGTCCCATCACTTCAACTCCCATATGGACTCAGGAGAGGCGAAGGCCAAACATGACCCTGCCAAGCCGCACTGCTTCTTGACAAACTGCTCACTTATCCCAGAAGCCAGACGCACTAACGTGTCAGAGGAAACACGGTACAACTGGCAACCGCAGTCAGCTTGCAGGCGCCCGGCTCGCTACAAGGAGTCACTAGAGCGCAATGGGACAAAGACATCAAATCCTTTCCTAACCCGGACAACGCTGGGCCAATTGTACCCCGCCTGATGACACCGCCTGGGATCGAACCCAGGTCTGTAGTGACGCCTCAAGCACTGTGATGCAGTGCCTTAGACCGCTGTGCCACTCGGGAGGCACCAGATCTGTTGTTTTGAATATTAGCCTGATGTCAGATCTGTTGTTTTGAATATTAGCCTGGTGTCAAATCTGTTTGCGCTCTTGCCAACTTAATTGATGTCATTTTCAAGCCACACATGGCATTTTTAGCATGACAAGGAGTGACAAGGATTTGGCGTGATAGCACAAACAGACTGGCACTCAGGCTAGATAAATCTATGTTTCAGTTCAACTTGACTGCAGTGAGAACTAAGCATTTCACCGTAAGGTCTACACCTGTTGTATTGAGCGCACGTGACAAATAAACTTTGATTTGATTTGATTTGACTGACGCCGTGAACGACGGGCATCACTTCATCTCAGAACTCACTCTACATGTGACTGTTCCTTTCCTGTTTTTGTGTGTGGGCAACATTAGGCCACCAGTTCCTCATCTGATGGTATCACAGATATTTCAGGAAACTGATGAAACTGGTTCATAAACAGACATCAATCTCTCTCTCTGTCTGTTGTTGTTTTTCTTATCTTACTGACTCTGGGTGTTATTTATCTCTCCCTCTCTCTCTCTCTCTTTCGCTTTTCTGTCACACACAGACACAGAGCACAATTGCACCCATCGTCACTTACCAAAATATTTATGTGCACTCTACAGTATTTACAGTCAGTTTCGTCACATCACATGCATGACTTGGTTTTTCTGTGCTGTCCAAATATAGGAAAACAATTTATCATTCAGATTAAAACATGCTACTTGATTCATGTGTAAGCACTTCCTGCTTTGTGACAGTGTCGTGGTATGAACATCCTCTGGGGAGGGAGGGAGGGAGGGAGGAAGGGAGGGAGGAAGGGGGAGGCCAGCGAGGGGTTAAGCAAGGGCCTCGCTCCTCTCTTCTCCTCTCCTCTCTTCTCTTCTACTCTCCTCTTGTCTACTCCTCTAAAGTCATGTATTCTGACTCTGTCTCACGGCACAATGCATTTCTGGCTTGTTGCGTAGATAAGCTACCAGATGTGAGAAAGAGGGAAAGAGAGAGAGAAAGAAAGAGAAGTCGAGCGGAGGGTGAGAGGAGGGCGGATACATAAGACACTGTTTTTAGATTGAGAGCCGTTCATTAGCAGTGAACACTGGAGAGAGAGAGAGAGAGAGAGAGAGAGCCCAGGGGAGGGGAAAGGAACAATGAAGGGGAAATGATCAGTAATCTACAGAGGTTGCTGCCAGCCTCCAGAGCCACACACACGCAGTCTGGATCTCATTAAAGGTAAATACATTTGGCAGAGGGGATGTGTGTGTGAGTACGTCCATGTAAGGGAGTGTGTGCTTGAGCAGGAGAGAGCAAGAGGGAGCGCAGAAAAGCTTTGAGAACTTGGCCACACACAGCACTTGTCCAGAGTCAGTTGTAGAAAAAGGGAAGGAGAGACAGAGAGACGCACAGAGAGAGAGACACACAGATAGAGAGATAGATGGAGAGAGAGAGAGAGAGAGAGAGAGAGAGAGAGAGATAATACGACATTTGAATGTCTTTATTATTTTGGAACTTCTGTGAGTGTTGTTTATTTCACTTGTGTTTATTATCTATTTCACTGGCTTTGGCAATGTAAACATATGTTTCCCATGCCAATAAAGCCCTTACATTGAATTGAATTGAGAGAGAGAGAGACACAGGGCTGTGCTGCAACAACTCAGAGTGAGAGAAAGAGAGAGAGAGAGAGAGAGAGGGAGAGAGAGAGAGACTTTTCTCTCTACCTCTTTTCTCTCCGCATCTTTCTCTCCCACGCTCCCGAGAAGAGGGCAGACTTTTCAGCTACCTTTTCAGCTACCTTTTCAGCTACCTCCACTACTCCCCAGGTACTGACTGTGTGTGTGTGTGTGTGTGTGTATGTTGGGGGGGTGTATATGTGTGTGTGTGTGTGTGTGTGTGTGTGTGTATGTTGAGGGGGGGTGTATATGTGTGTGTGCTTGTGTGTGTGTGTTTGTGTTTGTGTGTGTGTGTGTGTGTGTGTGTGTGTGTGTGTGTGTGTGTGTGTGTGTGTGTGTGTATGTTGAGGGGGGGTGTATATATGTGTGTGTGTGTGTGTGTGTGTGTGTGTGTGTGTGTGTGTGTGTGTGTGTGTGTGTGTGTGTGTGTGTGTGTGTGTGTGTGTGTGTGTGTATGTTGAGGGGGGGGTGTATATGTGTGTGTGTGTATGCTTGCCTGTTGCTGCGCTGACTTTCAGCTCTCTGTGTGTTTTGTCTTTGCCTGCAGCTAAGGTGGGCGTGTGGAGGAGTTTTCTGACCCTTTCGCCTACTCTTTCTCTCCTCCCCCATTATTATCTGTCTGTCTGTCCGTCCGTCCGTCCGTCCGTCCGTCCGTCCGTCCGTCCGTCCGTCCGTCCGTCCGTCCGTCCGTCCGTCCGTCCGTCCGTCTGTCTGTCTCTCTCTCGGTCTCTCTCTCGGTCTCTCTCTCTCTCTCTGTCTCTGTCTCTGTCTCTGTCTCTGTCTCCCTCTGTCTCCCTCTGTCTCTATCCCTGTCTCTGTCTCTGTCTCCCTCTGTCTCTGTCTCTGTCTCCCTCTCTGTCTCTGTCTCTGTCTCTCTCTCTGTCTCCCTCTGTCTCTGTCTCTATCCCTGTCTCTGTCTCTGTCTCCCTCTGTCTCTGTCTCTGTCTCTGTCTCCCTCTCTGTCTCTCTCTCTGTCTCCCTCTGTCTCTATCCCTGTCTCTGTCTCTGTCTCCCTCTGTCTCTGTCTCTGTCTCTGTCTCTGTCTCTGTCTCCCTCTCTGTATCTCTACAGCTGCAGGGAGTTTATAGATGGATTGTGATGACCTCATAGAGGAGGCGCTGTACTCTACAGGTCTGTGCACCCGCTGCCGGCGCGTGTTCATGAGTGTGTGCAAATGTTTGTTGTGTATGAGTTTACGAATGTATGTGTTTACGTGTGTGTGTGTATGTATGTGTGTGTGTGTGTGTGTGTGTGTGTGTGTGTGTGTGTATAGGTATGTGTGTGTGTGTGTGTGTGTGTGTGTGTGTGTGTGTGTGTGTGTGTGTGTGTGTTGTATGTGTGTGGTGTGTGTGTTTCCATGTGTGTGTGTGTGTGTGTGTGTGTGTGTGTGTGTGTGTGTGTGTGTGTGTGTGTGTGTGTGTGTATGTTTCCATGTGTGTGTGTGTGTGTGTGTGTGTGTGTTTCCATGTGTGTGTGTGTGTGTGTGTGTGTGTGTGTGTGTGTGTTGTTTCCATGTGTGTGTGTGGTGTGTGTGTGTGTGTGTGTGTGTGTGTGTGTGTGTGTGTATGTGTGTGTGTTTCCATGTGTGTGTGTGTGTGTGTGTGTGTGTGTGTGTTTCCATGTGTGTGTGTGTGTGTGTGTGTGTGTGTGTGTGTGTGTGTGTGTGTATGTGTGTGTGTTTCCATGTGTGTGTGTGTGTGTGTGTGTGTGTGTGTGTGTGTTTCCATGTGTGTGTGTGTGTGTGTGTGTGTGTGTGTGTGTGTGTGTGTGTATAACCTATTTTAACAGCACTAGGCCAAAGAGCAGATATGATCAAATGATACGATAATTGCTTTGTTTGTATAGGTCAGTGGTAAGTGTAGAATCAGAGGAACACAGAGAAAGTTCCTGAACAGTCAGTAGAGAGGGATGAACTGTTGAACTGAGGAGGAGGAGGAGAAAGGACAAGTGGTCAGGTGGATTGAGGAGAGGGAAGAGGAGGAGCAGAGAGATAGTCTGTTCTTCTTGTGTCAGATAAAAGAGAGCTATATTCCATCTCTGAGTTGTCAGGCTTCAGGACTACAGAGTGGAGAGACTGCAGAGTGGAGATTGGACAGAGTGGAGATTGGACAGAGTGGAGATTGGACAGAGTGGAGATTGGAAGTTACTGTGTGCTATGGGATTACAGGAGATTTAATGGATAAAACACAGCATCAGGTATGAATGGACGGGAATATAGGGGATAACAGGACCAGGGTTTTAAACTGGGAATAGGGCCAGGGTTTAAACTGGGGATAACAGGACCAGGGTTTTAAACTGGGGATAACAGGACCAGGGTTTAAACTGGGGATAACAGGACCAGCGTTTTAAACTGGGGATAACTGGACCAGGGTTTTAAACTGGGAATAACAGGACCAGGGTTTAAACTGGGGATAACAGGACCAGGGTTTAAACTGGGGATAACAGGACCAGGGTTTTAAACTGGGGATAGGGCCAGGGTTTTAAACTGGGGATAACAGGACCAGGGTTTTAAACTGGGGATAGGGCCAGGGTTTTAAACTGGGGATAACAGGACCAGGGTTTAAACTGGGGATAACAGGACCAGGGTTTAAACTGGGGATAACAGGGCCATTAGTAGAAGTGAATGGTCAATTATTAACTATGACTGTGATTTGATGCAATGTGATGCAATGTGCATCACGTTTGAATGGATGGGCAATAGTATAGCATGTTACAGAAGTGTATATTGTCAGTATTTACAAGTGAATGGACAATGACTGGGATTTGATGTGATTCATTTGATTTGATGTGATTCATTTGATTCGATGTGATTCATTTGATTTGATGTGATTCATTTGATTTGATGTGATTCGATATGATTCATTTGATTTGATGTGATTCATTTGATTTGATGTGATTCGATATGATTCATTTGATTTGATGTGATTCATTTGATTTGATGTGAATCATTTGATTTGATGTGATTCATTTGATTTGATGTGACGTTAGGCTACTTTAAATAGTAATGTTTTTTCAGTTGTAACATTTATCAGAAGCTGTAGGGTCTGTAAAGCGGATGTGGGCTGTTATGAGAAATAATGAAACCACACAATGAAAACCCATTCTATTTTGAAAGTTATTTTACCTAAAGAGGCTGTGTCACACTGCTGGTACGCAGCCTGAAGCTTCATGCGTACTACTGATTTGAGTCACTCTGCATGAGAGCGTCTGCTAAATGACTAAAATATACATGTATTGTAAATGTACAACGACTCTCTTCGACTGTCACATGAAACGGAGCAGAGCAGCACGATAACAGTGATCTAGTATTTACTACAAACTGGGTGGTTCGAGAACTGAACGCTGAAAAGCTGACAGCCGTGGTATACCACGGGTATGACAAAACATTTATTTGTACTGCTCTAATTAAGTCTGTAACCAGTTTATAATAGCAGTAAGGCACCTCGGGGGTTTGGGATATGTGGCCAATATACCACGGCTAAGGGCTGTATCCAGGCACTCCGAGTTGCGTAATGCATAAGAACAGTCCTTAGCCGTGGTATATTGGCCATATATCACACCCCCTCAGGTCTTATTGCTTAATTATATGTTATGAGAGGAATGCAGAGAATGCTTTTGTTGTTCTCTGTGTAGTACAGAGCAGTCACAGTGTGTTAGACGGGCCAGTGAAGACACTGTCTCACTGGAGGTCTGTGTCTCTACACCACAGGGAGGATGCACACACACACACACACACACACACACACACACACACACACACACACACACACACACACACACACACACACACACACACACACACACACAGCACAGGGAGGATCAGATACAGAGGCTCAAAGCAGACAGCTCAAGCTCCTTCTGGCCACCGCTGGGATTGGAGCTTCCTGTTTCAAGTCTTGTTGTTGTCAGTTGGATGCTGCTCCATTGGCTCCTTCTGACCCCTGTTAGGTTTGTCAAAGTGGTGTTTCCTGTTCTTCCATGTCTTGTTGTTGTTGTCGCTTGACTGAACTGGGGCCTGCAGAGTTTAATGTGGGTTAAGTCATACTTGTATCATTCTCCTCACACCACCGGTTTGACCCTCTACTTTGGATGCAGACTCAGAACCCAGAACAGGGTTAGACCCTCTACTTTGGATGCAGACTCAGAACCCAGAACAGGGTTAGACCCTCTACTTTGGATGCAGACTCAGAACCCAGAACAGGGTTAGACCCTCTACTTTGGATGTAGACTCAGAACCCAGAACAGGGTTAGACCCTCTACTTTGGATGCAGACTCAGAACCCAGAACAGGGTTAGACCCTCTACTTTGGATGCAGACTCAGAACCCAGAACAGGCTTAGACCCTCTACTTTGGATGCAGACTCAGAACCCAGAACAGGGTTTGACCCTCTACTTTGGATGCAAACTCAGAACCCAGAACAGGGTTTGACCCTCTACTTTGGGTGCAGACTCAGAACCCAGAACAGGGTTTGACGGAGATGCACTTTTTAGGCTCTTTGCTCCACTAGCTAAAAGGAATACCAAGTCAAGTCGGATGTTGACTAGAGTGTAAATGCATCTTCACCTTTAATTAGTAATGCTAAGGGGAACTCTATCTCAAACAGAGGGCTCGGTGTCAATTAGAGGAGGAATATGGATCTTGACTCAGGTCAGTGGTTCTTCTGTTATCTCAGCTCCTGGGACTGCTCTTCTTGCCTGGATAAACCGGACTGACTGTCAGGCTACTTCTCTCCTGTCAGGCTACTTCTCTCAGCCTCAGGCCTGACACTTCTCCCCTGTCAGGCTACTTTCTCTCCTGTCAGGCTACTTCTCTCCTGTCAGGCTACTTCTCTCAGCCTCAGGCCTGACACTTCTCCCCTGTCAGGCTACTTCTCTCCTGTCAGGCTACTTCTCTCAGCCTCAGGCCTGACACTTCTCTCCTGTCAGGCTACTTCTCTCCTGTCAGGCTACTTCTCTCCTGTCAGGCTACTTCTCTCAGCCTCAGGCCTGACACTTCTCCCCTGTCAGGCTACTTCTCTCCTGTCAGGCTACTTCTCTCCTGTCAGGCTACTTCTCTCCTGTCAGGCTACTTCTCTCAGCCTCAGGCCTGACACTTCTCCCCTGTCAGGCTACTTCTCTCCTGTCAGGCTACTTCTCTCCTGTCAGGCTACTTCTCTCAGCCTCAGGCCTGACACTTCTCCCCTGTCAGGCTACTTCTCTCCTGTCAGGCTACTTCTCTCCTGTCAGGCTACTTCTCTCCTGTCAGACTACTTCTCTCCTGTCAGGCTACTTCTCTCCTGTCAGGCTATTTCTCTCAGCCTCAGCCCTGACACTTCTCTCCTGTCAGGCTACTTCTCTCAGCCTCAGGCCTGACACTTCTCTCCTGTCAGGCTACTTCTCTCAGCCTCAGGCCTGACACTTCTCTCCTGTCAGGCTACTTCTCTCCTGTCAGGCTACTTCTCTCCTGTCAGGCTACTTCTCTCCTGTCAGGCTACTTCTCTCAGCCTCAGTCCTGACACTTCTCTCCTGTCAGGCTACTTCTCTCCTGTCAGGCTACTTCTCTCCTGTCAGGCTACTTCTCTCCTGTCAGGCTACTTCTCTCAGCCTCAGTCCTGACACTTCTCTCCTGTCAGGCTACTTCTCTCCTGTCAGGCTACTTCTCTCCTGTCAGGCTACTTCTCTCAGCCTCAGTCCTGACACTTCTCTGACATTATTTTAGCCACTATAGTATGACTTCAGGCTTGCGTTTTAAAGCACCCTTATAGTGATATTTTGGTTTTAGTGTTGGAGGGCCTCTGAGCCTTGATTAACGAGAGAGAGAGAGAGAGAGAGAGAGAGAGAGAGAGAGAGAGAGAGAGAAGAGAGAGAGAGAGAGAAGAGAGAGAGAGAGAGAGAGAGAGAGAGAGAG